>NW_028280815.1:1085000-1177500 GCF_059751285.1 Brachycentrus maculatus | reverse complement strand
TTTCAAACAACCATCACAATTAAACTTTTTCTAGGAAACGATCAATTGAACGCAGAGTGAGTAATTGCCGCTCGGATAACGCTAATGAGATCTAACGCGATATGGTCACTTTGGATGCCAAAAAGTGAATGAATAATTTTAAAATCCTGGATTTCTTTTATATCCCCAGGTGGTATGGCTAATGATTATTACTTGGGGGTAGGATGAGTCATTCAGACATCGATATTTGAAGCCTATGACCTTTTACCGGCCCACTGTGCAGTGTACCGCGGCACACATGCGGCGGAACGATGATCTATCCAACTCTTGATTGCAGAGGACAGAAATACATGGTGAGGAACCTTATCGGTCAGTTCGCGGCGACGCTGGCCGGTCTCGTGTGCGTGCTGAGCGTGCCGAGCATCCTGGCCATACTCATCGCCACCAAGAAGTCGTCTTCCGTGGAAGGAGCCTATAGAAGATATCTATCCACTTTGAAGCATGTCTACAGCTGGTATGCCGGTGACTTCCGGCCTGGAACTGTGTAAGTACTCTGTTGAATAGCACATTTTTGGCAGGCGGTTTTTTCATCAACCATGATCCTAATTGGTATATTCATTAAGATCAATGGGATTCATTGTGCCTTTTTGGTACTCTATAATACACTTATGTCACATTATTCTCGAAATATATCGTAATATAAACAAATAAGATCGTAGCATAAATAAATCAAAGCACGCATCGTGTTTTACTCTTACCCACTGGCAATGCGTAGCGTCGAGAGTGAGACAGATATAGGGCATGATAATGGCGCGGACTAATTACCGACCTCAAGAAAAATCAGGGATCTGTTCTTTTATTTATCCTTGTGATGTTACAAATTATTAGTCAGATATTTCAACAGATGTCATAAGGCTAAGGATTGACATATTATTTTATCCAAAGTTCCACACCATGAAAAAATCCCTCCAAGTTGAACTGAGGTTCGAAACTTGGATCAAAGTAAAAACACATACGCTTATGTCAGCCGCGTATGGGGCATGTTTTGTGAAGACACATACAGTTATGCGAGCCGCGTGGATCCGGTTAAGTGGTCAACAAAAACTATGTTTTACAGAGCATGGAAATCACTATGGACAGTTCGGGTGAGGCATTTGCGGTCCAGCAAGTTTTCGGAGAAGTCCGGTGGAGGTCATATATCCCAGAGGGACCTGGTGCTGACTCAGTTTGCGTTCTACGGGCTGGGGCTGCTGAAACCCCACCTGCTGGGGTTGGAGCACCACAGCCCCCGGGACGTGGAGGCCTACACGCACTTCTGGAGGACCATCGGCTTCATGCTGGGCATACAGGACAGGTAGGCTCATGCATTTACACTACAACTGTTAGAATGAAATAAGTACAAGATATTGCGCATTTTATTAACTAACTAACTAACCATCACGCCCTTCCCCGCAGAGGTAGGCAGAGAGAATGGAACGCCACACCACTCTGTCCTTGCAAACATTTTTCGCCTCTTCCACATTCATGCATCTCCTCATACATTCCCGCCGATTGTTTCGACTCCTAACCTGACCACTTTCAAGTATTTGGCATACTTGATCGTGCCAAGTTTTTCTCGGTCTTCCTCTACTCCTTTTTCCAATTACATTCGCCTCGTAAATTTGTTTTACCGTTCTTTCATCACTCATTCGTTCTACATGCCCAAACCATCTCAACACACCTTTCTTAATTTTATCGATAATGCTTGTCTCAGCTTTGCATTCCTTCCTTATTTCACGATTCGAACATCTATCATACATCATATATACATATCATTTTATTGATTATCTGCTTTTAATAAATTGATTCGGCAGTTACTTTGTGGTAAAATCTATCCATTTTTATTTTATGTTTTACTTGTCACAATAGATTTTAGGAAATAGTGGTATTTACTAAGTAAAACTTAAATTAAAAATAGATTATCTTCTTCTGTGTCATGTCAGGTCCCCCTGACGTGAACTATCACTTAAGAGTAATACCCCTCTTAACGCCACCCCTATTTACGCTGTTTTAATAGCTCAGTTCAGTAATTACCCGAGGAACCAAAAAATGCAATCTTTACTCAGTGATTTCCTGAGTAAAAGATTGCATTTTTTGCGGGGCTCGGGTATAGGTAATAATAACTCATAATTAGGATGCAATTGGTTTATTCAACAGGTCGCCATGAAAGTGCAATGACAAGTCGCTCACTCCTTTCAAGAACGTCATAAATCAAAAAACTTGATTTTTCAGGAGAACGTTTTTAAAGTTTAAAAATATAATACAATGTTTTAAAAATAAATATCAAGCCACTTATTGAACTTTTTACTGTGCAACAGATCTTTTTAGGTAAAACCTGAAGGTTTTTTTCTCCATTTGAAAAATATTTAGTTTATTTGAAAAAATAATTATACAATACCTTTTCTTCAAAATACAAAAACAACACTTTCTGTCCTGTAGCGGGTAAATATTAAGTTAAAAATATGCCGCTTTTGCTGGGATATAGTACATTTTCTGGGTATTCAAAAAACATGCACAACTGAAAATTGACGATTTTTTTATTTATGACGTTCTTGAAAGGAGTGAGCGAAGTGTGTGCAGTCTCCTCTGCATCCATCTCATAAGGGATATAACGTAAACATTCCCCGCGTACACTCCGCCCTGCCCCTAGCGGGTGCTTGGGGTCATAGTTCAAGTTACTAGAATTATTGCGCCGTAATATTATCTAACTTTGTGGTATGGTAATATTACACTCTCTATATGATTTATCGTTCACTTCGTGTAGACTTGTCTACATTTGACCTGGTGATGGAATGATTATTTCGAAACCGGTAGTCATGAAGTGGTGCTACACAAAGTGAAGGATGAATGATGAGTGTTATTTCCTAATATTTATTCAGTCACTCGTACGGCGTGTTGATTCACAACCAATCGTTTCTTGAATGTTTTTGGCAGATACTTTGTGGCACATTTTATAAACTTAATAATAATTTTTGCATCTCCTCATACATACCCGCCGATTGTTACGACTCCTAACCTGACCACTTTCAAGTATTTGCCATACCTGATCGTGCCATGTTTTTCTCGGTCTTCCTCTGCTTCTTTTCCCACTAACATTCGCCTCATAAATTTGTTTTACTTGGAAGAGGCGAAGAATGTTTGCAAGGACAGAGTGGTGTGGCGCTCTATTCTCTCTGCCTACCCCTGCGGGGAAGCGGCGTGATGGTTAGTTAGTTAGTTAGTTTTTTAATAATTTTTTTTTTTTTAATTGTGAGGAAATTTTTGGTAAGGGAAGGGTAATTAACTATGAGTATTTCAATTTTTTTAGAATTTAGTACATAAACCCTGATGATGACAAGGTTCTTGTCGAAACCGGTTGGATAAAGTGTACCAATAAAAAGTGGTTAAAACAAAGTTGTTTTATTTTATAAAGTTCATAATCAAACAATCGTGTGTAAAGTTTATATGTGTACTACAATACTGTTTTTTATTTGGAATGCCTTAGCTTTGTATATAAAATTGTGATGAACACTTCGTATAAAAAGACATTCGTGCAAGGAAGTGTGGCAAGGAGAGCGAAAAAGACAAAATATTTCTATGTGTGTATGTGAAAAATAGACCACGCTTAGCGCTGATTCGTATAGTGGGCTATTTTGCTGGCACGGATTACCCATACTAAGCGGAGTATTACTGTATATATCCCTGTTGCAAGCAGCTCTAAACAGCACCTCGATGATTCTAATCCCTGTCCAATCCAAGAGATTCATTCAAACCCTTATCCGCACCCCAATGGTGCATAGGGCACTGCACCATATAAACGCAGTGTTATCTTGATCATTAACATGAAGGAAAGGTGATCAGCCCTCCGCTTCAGATACCAGTCCAGGGTAATATTGAATAAATATTAGAGTGAAAAAATCACTTATATTTATTTGACCCTCCCTGGGAATCGAACCTGGGACCTCCAGTGCGGTAGCCGAGCGTGCTATGGAGGCGGACAATCCAAGAGATGCCAGCATATTTTCTTCATGGTTTTGTTCCGCAATTTTTTCCTTTATTTCGTCGTTTTAATCGTAGTTTATTTTCTTGCAGGTATAACTTATGCCGTCCTTCTCTCGACGAAACCAAAGAGGTTACTCGAATCGTTTACACTGAAGTGTTCCAGAAGCTTCTTCAGAACCCTCCGGAACATTTCTACCACATGGTAGTGGAACTGCTGAACGCAATATGGTATATCAATATCAAAATTATCGCAAAGGCGTTCTTGTATTTGACCTATCACACGCTCGGAGTGCCAGGTTTTGTCTACCCGCCTTTGAAAACAAAGAAATCCCGCATGGGCTGCCAAATAATGGAGACGAATAATAATTCTAAATATATTTCCTCGCAAAATGACGATTGCTCGGAAAATGCGCTCGATCCGGAGTTGTTTTACTCGTCGTTCAACTGGATTCAACGAGCGGTTCTCGCTTGTATGGTCAGAGTCTTCACGCACAGCATGTACACGGAACTTGGCCGGTTCTGCTATAACTTTACCATAAAGGTGATGATGGTCGTTATGGATTACTTTCCGTTTGTGGGATTCCGTAGATTCGGATGGAGACGATCTTTTGTCAACATGTTCGAAGATGATGTGTCATTACCGGGCGTCGTGAGGACTAATAAAGAAGTTTTGGACTTGTTGTATTTGGCGAAATAAGGATCTGTGCGCAGACAAGTATAGCAAGCCTCAGACTAACAGTAGGAGCACTAGCAGCCCACAACGGAATCCTAGACCAACCGTAGTGAACGGAAGTGAAGCACGGACAGAACCTCAACAAGCTGCTGTCCGGCATTACCACTGCACAGGGAGGCGTCCTGCCCAACATCTTGGCCATGCTGCAGCCCAAGAAGACCGAGAAGGCGCAATAATACGGCGGCTCCACTTTCCCCCCTTCAGACTCAGCCGATTGATGACGTTTTACTTTAATATTGTTTTTATCTCTCATTATCATCATCATCATAATCCATATCTGTATAATAGCCCTTGAGGTAGTATTTTACAAAAATGAGGCTATGTGAATCCAAGATTATTATTGTTATTAACACATTAGTTACGGCAATGTTTTGATAAAACTGTATCTTGAGGCGGGCGACATTAGACAGCTGTCCGGAAATATAAAATATGTCAGTGAACTTCATATTTTGAACTTGAGGTTGAACTCGAAAACAATACAAAAGCAGTTAAATGGTCTCTAACGTCTCAAAATAAAATCATGTTAGTCCACAAATCACAAAAGTAAAAAAAATGTTAAAAACACTAATAAAATATTAGAAAATAACAACACAGTTTAACAACCGCCGAAAACTCAAAATCTGCGAATAAAAAATGATTTATGGGCTTTCCCCACACGCGTTTATTGCTTTGTAAGTACCAACTGCCGACTTAAAGTAAAGGACAATGATCTTTGTATTTTATTTCATTTTAGGACAAAGAAAAAAACGCACCGTCTGTATCCATTGTTTAAAGTTAATTTGTAACATTTCCTTCAAAACAGATTACGACCATTAGCTATGTTTTGAACCAGTAAATATCGGTATTATTTTTTATATTACAACGACATCTATCCACTACACAACAAAAGCAAAAAGGCCAAGAGATTAGAAGTTTATGACGTGTTTTTTGTATACTAAATTGAAGGTAGCCGAAATGCACAAAAATGTGCACCCCGCCACCACACAAGGTTTCTGAAACGCACAAATATGTGCACACCGTACACAATGTGTTAAGTTAATACTTAATAATAGAGTTGGCAAAAGAAGGATGAAAGGAGACTCAATGCAGTCGAAATAGGATCAAGATTTTTATTGATATCTCAATACATATAAATATAGAAGTATGATTACTTTATACACTGTTCTTTTTATATTTATGATTCTACCTATGATTGACCACCACATTGACACGAAAAAAACTGTCTGCCTGCACAGTGTAGCAGTAAGAGTATAATTATATTATTTATTGATTTGGAATTAACTTTGTAAAATAATGATGATTTAAATATAAAAATAAAACAGTTGTATAAGACCTTTTCAAGTTTATTTGCACAGTGTTTGCGGGAAATGCAAAAAAGCCTCTTTTACATATTTTTAAAGGATTTTGAAGATGTTAACAAAAAATAATACTATAAATTTCATCCATTGTTTTCAATATTTTATCAAGAAAAAACTGTGGTTACTTTCCAAAAAAAGTAAAAAAATATACTTTGTAAAATGATTAATTATTTACTACCTTGAAATATTTTTAAATTTTGCTGTCCTTAATTTCAGATCAACATTTTTTTGTACTGTATCTGTATAATTCATAAGAATTAATACTAATTCTAGTAATAACTGTTAGAATTCTAGTTAGAGGTATTATAATTGCAAATGAAAACACTGATAAATTTTTCAAAAATTATTTATTTATCCCAGCAACATATGAAGAAAATACACCATAACATTACCTAATAATAATATAGATAAATATAGCAAAAGTTGCCATATAAAAGCTAACAAACCACGGGTTACAATCTGATCATTGTAAACCTACCTACGGAGTCCAGATGACATTGTGACAAATTTCGTACAAATATTTTCTTTTCATTATGCTGGATAATTTTCAACATTTATTTCTACGTACATATATCATATATTTTATTCTGAAGATAAAATAGAAAGAGAAAATGTAGGAAAAACAATTTTAAACTAGACTGTTTTTCCTATAAATATGAATGCAACTTTTGCAAATCATCATGTTTAAAAAACTAAAAACAATTTTAATATGAAAAAATACTTTTTAAAAAACCAGTAAAGGCTAGTTTTAACATCTCAATAAAAGATTAAATGCATGTTTTAGATGCTGCTCAGATGTAACAAAACAATTTGATTTAAATTGTAAGGGAGTAGTGTTATGAATTTGGAGATAAATTCAATAAAATCGTTAAGTGTCGATAGCAAAATATCTAAAATGTATATTCTAAAGGTGTGTTTTGGATGAAAATCGGTTGGGGAAAATTAGAGATTTTACTATCGAGAAAAACGACCACAAAATAGGTCAGCGACTATTTGTAGATTGACCCTGGATTGCGAACAGGCGAAGAAGGATTAAAACGTTTTTACGGTGCACCAACGCTCTCCTTATCAAAACAAATAGCCACCCCCCATTTTGACATGAACTAAAAAAAATCATAAAAAAGATAGGTTTTTTTTTTGTCTATTTATTTTCAAATGACTGTTCGTAACTGATGAAGAACAGCCACAGATTTAATGTCTTCATCGTATTTAAAAAGTAACGTTTGGAGATATTTATTTGATGATGGATTCGCCCGTATACAGTGAGGTTAAATAAATAGTTTACAAGGCGTTCTTAAATATGTTGGTAAGCATAATATATACTGCAGGTTTAAGAAGACTGTTCAGAAGACCGAGGAGACGCTTAGCGGCGCTTGACAGACTGCCAGTCGTCAGCATCCGGATCGCGGGCTGGAAAAAAAAACAAATCATTACTAAAAATAGTTGCTGCAAAGATGTAAATATTGTCACCAATAATATTAGCACATGCACCGCATATAAAATACTTGATGTTATACAGAAAGCCTGGGAATTTTTTTCTCAAAGTTTTTGAAAATCCATAACTTTGTTAAAAATCAAATTATACTTTCGATTCAAACATCATATTTAAGTGTATTTTTTCCATGTCTTCAAAACACATGAAACTGGTAAAAATCCATATCAGGAGACGTTTATGAGTGCACTTAACACATTGTTTGCGGGAAACGCTTAAAAGCATATTTTACATACTGATGGTAAAGAACGGGAGGCGCTTATGAACGCTTCCTTTTGGTAGAGCAAGACATGCCAAAAAACATAGTATAGATCGAATTGGGTTTGCGGTTACTTGTGATTAGTATACTAATTAGGGTCAGGGTCGATGAAAAAACCGCCGGCAGCAATGTGTTAACATTCCAGGCCGAGCCAACCAAATATGCATGCACACCACACGGTCGTGTGAGTTTATCAGAAAAACTGCGGTTGCGACTGACCGTCTCAAAATACTGACAAATTGAAGCGTATAAGCGTGCATTTATGCATTGAACACGACTTCCGTGTTCAACGCATGTATGCAATATTTGCGTGAACACGGGAGCCGTGTTCAACACACAGGATGTGTTGGATACAATAATACTCAAGTTCTACTCTACTCGAGTTCAAATATTTCTACGCCATCAGTAAATATATCGTAGTCGTACAGGAGAAAGTGACCAACTAACAAAACGTAAAATGTTCAGGAGGGCCATTTAAGTCACTTTTGCTTGTCAAGAAAATAAACATCAATGCAGTTAGTCATTTTTAACGAGTCAATATATTATACTTCCAAGTGTAAAATCGTTTGGGATTTTTTTCAGGGCAATATTAAGCTAGTAAGATATCAAATAGTCAATGATCACGTTTTTGTAAAAAAAAAATGCACTTGGTCACTTTCTCCTGTATGACTACGATATGTATATTTAAAAAAAAATATATTACAATCATGCTTACGTTTATCTTCCTTAGGTGGCACTCTTCTGGGTGCTTCTTTTTCCCTGGGGCCATCCCTGTCCCTAGGGCCATCCCTGTCCCTAGGACCTTCCCTGTCCCTTGGGCCGTCCCTGTCTCTCGGGCCGTCTCTATCTCTGGGTCCGTCTCTGGGACCGTCCCGATCTCTGGGTCCGTCCCTGTCTCTGGGGCCGTCCCTGTCTCTAGGGCCGTCTCTCGGTCCATCTCTGTCTCTGGGGCCATCTCTCCCCCTCGGGCCGTCCCTGTTTGAGCGCCATGCGCTGCTTCTTTCCTGCTGGAAACGGGGACAGCATGAATAACGTTCATCTTAAATTGGTCATTTCAAAGAGACATTACATTTAAAAATTTTAATTGAAAAGAAGAAAAAGGGTTAGTTTTTTGCTAGCAACTAAGCAAACGTATCTGGTAATAATAATAATTTCAATGTGTTGATCTTACTTTTCCAAAGATTTATTGTACGTGGACCGCAGATAATTTATGAACAATTTTTAATAAGATATTTTGTTGTAACAACGGACTGCCGCTGTGGCATAGCTGGAGACTATCGACTGCTAAACTGGCATTGCCGGTTCGATTCCTGAGATATCTGAGAAAAAGTCCCATGGGTTTGACAGTGAAATTAGGGTAGACTCACGGGGGCGGGTGGCGGTGAGGCGTCGTCCGCGCGTCGCCAGCTGCCGCCTCCTGCCGCGGCGGGCCGTTCGTCCCTCCTATCCCGGTCGTCTCCCCTCCTGTCCCGGTCGTCTCCCCTTCGGTCCCGGTCGTCGCGGCGGAAGCGGTCGCGCTCGGGGAAGCGGTCGTCGCGTCTCTCCCTGCCAAGGATATACATTTTGAGTTTTATAAAGGAAGTGGATTTATGGTCTCGCTGGTTACATACGTCCGCCTCCGTAGTGTAATGGTCAGCACGCTCGGCTACCGTGCTGGAGGTCCCGGGTTCGATTCCCAAGGAGGGTCAAATAAATATAAGTGATTTTTTCACTCAAATATTTATTCAATATTACCCTGGACTGGTATCTGAAGCGGAGGGCTGATCACCTTTCCTTCATGTTAATGATCAAGATAACACTGCATTTATATGATGCAGTGCCCTATGCACCATTGGGGTGCGGATAAGGGTTTGAATGAATGAATGAATGGTTACATGAGGCCAGGGATTAAAATTAACACACTTGGAATCAGATTATTAGTATTTATTACTAGCGTTTTGAGGTTATCTCCAGATGCTATTCGATACCCGGGATGAGAGAAAGCCGCGTTGGTCGATCCATTGTTCTACGGAATGCTTTCCTAGAATCTCCAACTGCTATCTGGTGTATGTTATCGCCGCTAGACGTTACTTGATCCGTAAGGTGAATGACACCACAAATTTAATGGCTGCTGAGACACAAGTCAGGGATGGATTTAGATCCTTAACCTTTCCCTTACGATGCTAAAAGCTTCCACGTGCATGTATTGTGTATACCATATGAAAATATGGTTTAAAAACAGAAAAAATGTGAATATTCTTAAATGTTGCTTTTATTGACCATAGTTGAAGATGAAATGAAACGGTTTTATAATGTTAGCTCCGGTAAGTATCTGAAAATGTGAATATTCTTAAATGTTGCTTTTATTGACCATAGTTGAAGATGAAATGAAACGGTTTTATAATGTTAGCTCTGGTAAGTATCTGAAAATGAAAAAACAAATAAATCGATAGCCACCGTAGCGGCACAACCACCCCGAAGGACGACTTTGCTCTACTAGGAGATCGGCGCAAACAGTATCAAGCTGCGTGTATGCAAAGCACGGCACACACACACTGAGAAACTGTGGCAACCCACACATCTACTATAGCAACTCAAATCGAGTGAAGTAACGAACACACCACGGAGCCCGCAACGAGCGGAAACTAGCTCGTTACACTTCGCCGCCGCCCGTCCTCAGATCGACACGTATTTCAACTGTTCTCATATTAGAATCACGCGATTATTCTTAAGTATTTTCTTGATTGTAATTTTATAGAACTGAATAAATTTGTGTTAAAAGTAATCCGCTTTCATCTTGCTTCCCTTCTGATAAATTAAAGTGGTATTCAACTAGAAACCACAATTTGTGTTCGTTACTTCACTCGATTTGAGTTGCCATAGTAGATGTGTGGGTTGCCACAAAACGTATTGGTGATGCTGTTCCCAATTTTCAGTAATTATTTATTTCCGTTGCTGCAACGTAATATTATAATACTTTAATGAAATATGTAATTGTATAACAGAGGATTGTCCGCCTCCATAGTGTAATGGGTAGCGTGTTTAGCTACCGTGCTAGAGGTCCCAGGTTCAATTCCTAGGGGGGGGGAATATAAATACTAGTGATTTTACACACAATATTTATTTCATATTACCCTGAACTGGTCACTGAAGCTCAGGAACGATTCCCTTGCCTTCATGTAACTAAAGATCAAGATAACACTGCATCAATACGATGTAGTGCCCTATGCACCATTGGGTGCGGATAAGGATTAGAAGAAGAAGAAGAATTACAGAGGAATACAAAAATTCTGAGCCCGTATCTATATTTACACTTTTCAATGTTTTGCTGTTATTGTTATTTTATATACTATGTATCTAGTTGTAGATAAAATATGGCCGGTTAAGTATTGCACCCATCACCTAGTCAAGCTGGAATAAAATTATTATTATTATGCAGAAATTGAAGTACCATCAACCCACAATATTATAAAAGATAATTATTAAAATGGCGAAATTCACCTGTCAGGCCCGTCCCTGTCCCTCCTCCATGTGTCTGCCTTGTCCCGGTCGGCCCCCCTGTCTCTGTCGGCCCCCCTGTCCCTGTCGGCAGGCCTGTCCCGGTCGGCCCCCCTGTCCCTGTCGGCGGGCCTGTCCCGGTCGGCCACCCTGTCCTCCTTGCCTTCCTCCTTGTCCTTGGCGGGCCTATCCTTCTCTTCGGCGGCGCTGCCGCGAACTCGAGCTGCTTGAAGTAGAAAATAACAACATCCATATAAATCTCCACATCAATAACAATTTATTTATATAGGACGATTATTATTATTCGATTATGGTTTTTGAAATCCAAGATTATGGTTTTTGAAAGAGAAGAATGCAGATCTGAATGTGAAATATTGGTAAACGGAGATATTTTGGAACAGGTAGATGATTTCGTGTATTTGGGTAGTATGTTTTCTAAAGATGGAAAGATTGATAAAGACTTAGAAAGGAGAGTGAATGCTGGGAACAAAGTTAATGGTGCACTGAAATCAGTTATAGCAAATAAAAACCTATCAGCGGAAGCTAAACTGGCAGTGCACAACGGAGTCCTGGTTCCAACTCTAATGTATGGAAGTGAAACATGGAGTTGGCAAAAGAAGGATGAAAGTAGACTGAATGCAGTCGAAATGCGATCTCTCAGAAGAATGTGCGACAAAACGATGTATGATAGATGTACGAATAGTGAAATAAGGAAGGAATGCAAAGCTGAGATAAGCATTATCGATAAAATTAAGAAAGGTGTGTTGAGATGGTTTGGACATGTAGAACGATTGAGTGAGGAAAGAACGGTAAAACAAATTTATGAGGCGAATGTTAGCGGGAAAAGAAGCAGAGGAAGACCGAGAACAACATGGCACGATCAGGTATGCCAAATACTTGAAAGTGGTCAGGTTAGGAGTCGTAACAATCGGCGGGTATGTATGAGGAGATGCATGAACGTGGAAGAGGCGAAGAATGTTTGCAAGGACAGAGTGGTGTGGCGCTCTATTCTCTCTGCCTACCCCTGCGGAGAAGCGGCGTGATGGTTAGTTAGTTTTATTATTATTCGATATAAAGATAATTTTAAGTAAATCACTTTGAATTACAAAAATACTGCCCATATTATCCTTTCCCTTCCGGTGCTCAAATAAAACGCGTGTCCCGGTGTTGGGTAGTCACTACACAATAAAATGATGAAAAGATTTATGACGATCTTGAAACGAGTGAGCGATATGGGATATGATACGAACTACACACGATAGAATGTTCATTTGGTGGTTTTGTGTACACTAAAGGAAAAAATGTGTGATTTGCTCCGCGGGCCGCGGGTTGGCCACCCTTGCTCTAGGTTGTGTTGACAAATAGGAAAAGAGTAACACCAACATGGTCTCCAGGGCTCAGCCTAGGATTTGAACCTAAAGATTGTATTATATTAAGCCAACTCAGGTCACGCATTGGCTAGTCAGACTGCAGATCTTGTCTCCAGGCTGTGTTGACAACTAGGATAAGAGTAACACCAACATGGTCTCCAGGGCTCGGCTTTCTTGTCGGCGGTGGCGGACGCGGGCGGCGGCGCGTCCCCCCTCCTCCAGGAGGAGTCCTCCTCGCCGCGGTCGGGCTCACGCTCCCTGTCGGGCGCGCGCTCCCGCTCGGGCGCGCGCTCCTTGTCCTTGTCCCCGCGGCGCCAGGCAGCCGCCTCGCGCTCCGCAGCGCGCTTGCGCTCCACCTCCTCCTCGCGCGCGCGCTGCCGGGCCGCCGCGCGCTCCACCATGGCCAGGTGCTCCCTGGGGAGAGAAGAGTACACAATTATAAACAAAATACAATTAAATACAAAAACAAATTCTTTACATCTCACCAATAGATATCTCTAGTGAAGTTCTAGTGATTCAAGAACAAGGTTTCTAAATTGGTTCATATATATAGGACTTCCAAGAATTTGAGTAGTGTGGTTGTCAACAATGGGTAGAATTGGTGAATGTTGCATGTGCATAAAGTGATCGCTTAAACCAGCCTATGACGGTCGTCAGCCCCGTAAATGCCCAAACTTCCATATTCTTCTTCATCTTTGATGAGATGTCAAAAAATAATACAAATGGGAGGTATTGAAAAACAACAGATAATTTTTTTTTTGAATGTCAAAAGCATCGGTAACTTTGTGGTATGGTAATGAAAAAGTATCTTTCTGCCCTGTAGCGGGTAAATATTAAGTTAAAAATGTGTCGCTTTTGCTGGGATATAGTACATTTTCTGGGCATTCCGAAAACATCCACAACTGAAAATTTACGATTCTTGATTTATGACGTTCTTGAGAGGAGTGAGTGACATGTGAGATGTTGGAGACTCACTTCTTGGCCGCCTCCTGCTTCTCGCGGATGGCGTTCTCCTTCTCCTGCTGCTCGCGCTCGCGCTCTTCCACAACGCGGCGCTCCTCCTCCTCCTTGGCGAGGCGGGCCTCCTCGGTCCGGCGCAGGGAGGCCGCCTCCTTCTCGCGGTGCCACTGGGGGACAAAACACGCATGCCTTAAAATGGCTTCACAAACAACGCTAGTTCCACAAATACTTCCACACTAAATTGTTGGGTAATATATCCAAAATAAAACAAGGTTTATGTTGGATTGAATTCTACATTTATTTATGTATATCTTAATACGTGACGCGTTTTGTCTTCTTCTTCTATTTACAATTATCAAACACTTCCACGCTACCTTGTATAACTGTCTCTAATGCAAGTTTATTTGATAATTTCTTACTAAAAAGAGTATAAAAATATATATTTTATTTCATTCAATGCATCTGCACCCCAATGGTGCATAGGGCACTGCATTATACAAACACAGTGTTATCTTGATCGTTAACACACGAAGGAAAGGTGATCAGCCCTCCGCTTCAGGTATCAGTCCAGGGTAATATTGAATAAATATTAGAGTGAAAAAATCACTGATATTCATTTGACCCCCCCTGGGAATCACACCCGGAGCCTCCAGAACGGCCTCCGTAGTGTAATATATTTAATGCTTGGTAAAAAATTTTCACTTTCTCTTGTCCACTTCCGCAGTGTAGTGGTTAACACATTTGGCAAGGTGTGACTAAATTACAAGTGTTACAAAGTCAATAAACCGCAATGGACGGGAAAAAATCTGCTTGATTTAACTATAAACAAATATTAAAATTAAGTAAATTTAATATTGTCCACCTCCGTGGTGTAATGGTTAGCGCGTCTAGCTATCATACTGGTGGTCCCGGGTTCGATTCCCATGGGGGGAGAAAATAAATATGTGATTTTTCACTCTAATATTTATTTATCATAACCCCGGAATGGTACATAAGAGCAGGACTGATCATCTTGCTTTTATATAATAAACAATCAAATAAACATTTCGTCAATTTGATACATTGTCCTATGCATTGTAGGGTGTGAATAAGGGTAGGTAAATTTTTAAAATCTAAATATCTATTGTGTCACTTATTTTGATGTATTCCGAATCATTATTAAATACTGTATTACGTATTATTAATGGATAGATTTTATCACTAAGTAACTGCTGAATCAATTGTTTTGTTTTCTTTTGTTCTTTGTTTTCTCTTTAAATCTTTTGTTTTCTTAAACAATTTTTTTTCCAAACATCATCCATCGCACATCAGTTTGTATTTAAGTAAAAGTCATTAAATTATTTTGATAATTTCCAATTAGCTTTCACTATATAACGAGTGCTAAAGATTTAGCACAAAAAACCTTATCACAAAATCATCCCTCCGTATTCTATCCCTGCAGAGTTACTTTTTTCTCCTGCCAAATTAATAATCCACATACCGTAGGACGGGGCTACTTGAACTTTGATGTGTTACTTGAGCCCAGTGCAAAAAAATATTTAGGTCTGTATTTGGTCTACAATAATGAACGTATCGACATGATTCATTGTTTCCCTGACAGGTGACACTTATTGTCACGATACATTCATCATTGTAGACCAAATAATAATAATAATAAAAACCTTATCCGCACCCCAATGGTGCATAGGGCACTGCGTCATATAACGTTGTGTTATCTTGATCGTTTACACATGAAGGAAAGGTGATCAGCCCTCCGCTTCAGGTACCAGTCCAGGGTAATATTGAATAAATATTAGAGTGAAAAAATCACTTATATTTATTTGACCCCCCTGAGAATCGAACCCGGGACCTCCAGAACGGTAGCCGAGAGTACTGACCATTACACTACGGAGGCGGACAAATACAGATTTAAATCTCTTTTTTGTAGTGGGCTCAAGTAACACATCAAGTTCAAGTAGCCCCGTTCTATAACTCTTTGATCCATTTTGTTGATATGGGAGTAGAGTGTGAGTAGTAGGGGAGGGACTCACGGTGGCGCTGCGCTCCTCCTTGCGCTGGCGAGCGCGCTCGGCGAGGCGGCGCACGCGCTCGGCCTGCACCAGCTCCTCGTGCTGCTGCACCTTGGCCAGGTGCACCGAGCGCCGCTCCGTGGACAGGCGCTTCAGGAACTCCTCGCGGTGCGTCGACATGCGCTTCAGGCGCGCCGCCGTCGCCAGGTCCAGCTCGCGGGCCTCTGCGAGTATAGGGAACGTTACCACATAAGTCTCGGGAGTTATTTGGAACTATTACGAGCCAGTCTTGGATCGTTCTCAGTCTAGAAGCTATTCGTTGTTTAAGTGAAAGTCTAAGGTGTTTTAGGAGGGATATTACGGTGTTCGTTTAACCCGTGACATTTATTGCTACCACTATGCAATCATTACAAAAAATGGCCTATTAAATTTCAAGGACACCGGCACACTAAGTGTTAATACGCATTGCTCTATTGGTATTACTTTTATCATTGTATCTAAAACAAATTTTAGTAAAAATAATACTTTCACCCATTTTCATAAGTAAAATAGTTGATTCTATGAAATAAGTCTATCTTTACTATATTCTTTAATAAGTAAAAAACTGGAAACTCTTTTTAAATTTTTCAAGAATGCATTGACTTATCACGAGCGTCAGGATTTAAGAAGGTACAGTTGAAATATTACTAACTAACTAACTAACCATCACGCCGCTTCTCCGCAGGGGTAGGCAGAGAGAATCGAACGCCACACCACTCTGTCTTTGCAAACATTCTTTGCCTCTTCTACATTCATGCATCTCCTCATACATACCCGACGATTATTACGACTCCTGACCCGGCCGCTTTCAAGTATTTGACATACCTGATTGTGCCAAGTTTACCTCGTCCTCTGCTTCTTTTTCCAACTACATTCGCCTCATAAATTTGTTTAACCGTTCTTTCTTCACTCATACGCTCCACATGTCCAAACCATCTCAACACACCTTTCTTAATTTTATCGATAATGCTTATCTCAGCCTTACATTCTTTCCTTATTTCATCATTCGAACATCTATCAAACATCGTTTTGCCACACATTCGTCTGAGGGATCGCATTTACATATCAATCAGAAAAACCAACATTAGACATATCAATCAGAGAAAACCAAGACACTATAAAGAAAGCAGACTTTTTTTGACAAAATTTCTAAAACCATTGGATGTCCGGGTAAAAAACAGTGGTGTTTGGTTCGTACCTTTGAGATGCTTGATCCTCTCTTCCTCCTGCTGCTCCCAGAAGGCCTTGTCCTGCACCCGCTTCTCCTCCAGCATCTTCTGCAGCAGCGGCACCTCCTCGATGCGCTTGGCTCTCTCCAAGTAGTCCACCTGACCAGAGAATAAACCAATCAGCCGGAAACTAACAAGTCACTACATTTTGACATCTCAACATAGACGAAGTTCTAGTGATTCAAGAACAATGTTCAAAATTGGTTCATTCATATATAGAACTTCCAAGAATTTGAGTAGTGTGGTTGTCAATGACGGGTAGAATTGGTGAATGTTACACGTGTGTAAAGTGATCACTTAAACCAGCCTATGATGGTCGTCAGCTCCGTAAATGCCCAGACTTCCATATTCTTCTTCATCTTTGATGAGATGTCAAAAAATAATATGAAAAATCCTCCTATAGTTGGAGATAATCCAGATTTGTGAACAAGTATTTCGACACACTCAAAATGTTGTAAATAGATGTAGAATATACTAATAATAATACTACTACTTATTATTACCATTACGCCGTTTCCCTGAAGGGTAGGCAGAGGATAGAATGCTACACTTTTCTATCCTGAAATACTCTCTTAGCTTCCTTCACATCCATCCATACATCCAGTTATACATGCCCTCCGATTATGTAGACTTTTGACACCACCAGATTTATAGGCTCTGATTGATCTGGTCGTGCAAAGTCTTATTTGGCCGTCTTTATTCTCCTGTTCACATTCGCCAAATGTACTTTCTTAGTCATTCTCTCGTTATCCATGCGATCCACATGTCCATACCACCTTAAAGAATTTTTCTTAACCTTTTTAACCATCCCTAGTTCAGCCTAACATTCATTTCTAATATCTATGAAAAATATAGATTTCCATATTCTTCCTTCACTTATGTTGAGATGTAAATTAATGTAAAAATAAATGGAGAAACCCAGATTTGTGAACAAGTATTTGAGCACAAATTTTTGTCCGCCTCTATAGTATAGTGTTTAGCGCGCTAGGCTACCGTGCTGGAGGTCACGGGTTAAACTCCCAAGAGCGTAAAAATAAATATTAGTGATTTTTCAGCCTAATATTTATTTAACATGACCCTGGACTGGTTCCTGAATCGGAAGGCTGATCACCTTTCCTTGTGTATTTAACGATTGAGAAAACACTGCTTCTATGCGATGCAGTGTTCTATGCAATATTGGTTGCGAAAAAGAGTTAGAAGAAGAAGTTGGGCACACTCAAAATGTTGCTTTTTGTTTGTTTTTTTTTAATTTTAGTAACGTAACCCCCTCTCACCCTCTTCTCCTGTGACTTGAGTCGGGCCTGCAGCTCGCGGCGCTCCTTCATCAGCTCCTCGGCCTCCTTCTGTGCGATGGTGTCAGCGTCAATCTTCTTGATATCCTGGAAATAAAATTGTCAAATGAAAATTAGTATATAATTTTTTTTACTCGGTAATTATCACTATTTTTTCTAATCTATTGCGACAAGTGTTTCAATTCATTACGTATCATTTTCAAACACTGTATGCGAAGTTTAGTGTAAATTTTAGAGTTGTGTCCTTGGGACACAACTTAATCCACATTAAGTTATGAAAATTGTAAAATGTTTATATTCTGAATTTTTCTCTCTTTTTTTGTGTGTATATGTATGTATATGTGGGTTAAAATCGTTAAATACAATAAAAAAAAGTATTAAAAAAGAGCTCCACCGACAAGACACACAAGGTGGCTTGGTGGGTCTCTGCAAAAAAAATTATAAATATGTAAAAAATGTGATTTAAATAAATGTATACAAATAAATAAAAAAATAATAAAAATAAATTTAAAAAAAGTATACAGTTTATTCCACTTTTACAAGTTGTTAAAAACTATAAAGTTGATGTTTTATTATACAAAATGCAGTTCCACCAAGAAATGCAAGTACAAAACTTATTTTTAAAAAAAAAACAGTTTTATTTATTATTAATTAAATTATTTTGAGTTTTAAGTGTTTTATCAAAATTATTATTAGTGTAAAAGGCCTTTAAAAATAATTATTATATGAAAAGGTTATAGAATGCTGGCGAGCCACCATTTGCAGTGATATACGCATACTTCCTCTTCTAGCTGCTTTTATCATATGAAAAGGTTATAGAATGCTGGCGAGCCACCATTTGCAGTGATCATCCAACATATTATATGAAAAGGTTATATAGAATGCTGGCGAGCCACCAGTTGGCATACCTCTTCGTCCAGCTTCTTGAGCACCTTCTGGCCGTGGGCGGTGAGGCTGATCTGCTGCATCTTCTCTTTGAGGTGGCGGTCCTTGATGAGCTGGATCTCGCTCTGCTGGCGCCGCTTCTCCCTCTCCTCCTTCTCCACCTCCATGCGCGCCTGCTCCACCAGCTGCTGCTGGCGAGCCACCTCTTCCAGGCGCCTGCAACCACATTTCAATATTTAGGACATATCATATGATAAGGAAGATATATTTTTATTTTTTTTAGGAATTTATATTTTTTTCTTTTATTGAGATCTTGTTTTTTTTTTAAATCTGTGGCAAAAAATTTAAAATATTCACAAGAAACTTGTACACATTTTACTACGCGAAAATCAAACAAGCTTGTACAAGTATTGGTATGTAACCCCAAGTGCCATAGCCATCGCTGCAATCCTACATTGACTATCGAACTATCCTTTTTTTACAACATTTTGAGTGTGTCCAAATACTTGTTCACAAAATCTGGATTATCTCCAATTACAGGAGTTATTTGCATATTATTTTTTGATATCTCATCAAAGATGAAGAAGAATATGGAAGTCTGGGCATTTACGGGGCTTACGACCGTCATAGGCTGGTTTAAGTGATCACTTTACACACGTGTAACATTCACCAATTCTACCCATTATTGACAACCACACTACTCAAATTCTTGGAAGTTCTGTATATATGAACCAATTTTGAGACATTATTCTTGAATCAATAGAACTTCACTACAGACATCTATTGGTGAGATGAAAAGAAGCTTTTTTTTTAATGCTTTTTTAATTCCATTCACTCATACTAGTTATGTCTTTGACCTGAGTTAACCCTTTGCTCGATTTGCCAATCGCGTACTTGCAATCAGTGCTAAATGCTGCAGACAATTTTTGGAATAGGCATAAAAAGGTTGACGACCCCTGAGTTGGACTGACCTGGCCTCCTCCTCCTCGCGCACGGTGTTGAGGCGCTCGATGTACTCCTTGCGGTCCTCGATGATCTTGTGGCGCTGCAGCACGCGCTGGTGCTCGCGCACCTTGTTCTCGTGGTAGTGCTGCACGGCGGCGGCGCGCGCGCGCTCGCGCTCCACGCGGCGCCGGCGCGGGCCCACCAGCGCGGCCGCGCGGCCCAGCGCGCCCGCTGCGCGCACCAGCTGCCCGCGCACCTGCTCCGAGGGCATGTGCTGCAGGAACGGGCCCTCCGCCACCGCCTCGCGCGACGCCTCGCTCAGCTCCACGCCAAACTGGATGCACCTGGTCAAACACACCACTGGTCAGACAATCCTACCCCTGATGTATTTCAATTTCAATTAATATATACATTACAAACTATATAAAAATTTATATCGTATTCATTAAAATAAAATATATGCAAGAACTATTCGGCTGTCCAAATTTAAAACACAGTAAGGGACATTTTTTTTGTAGTACGTTTTTTTTCATTTATGGACTAAGTAGACTCTACTTAGTCCAAAAATGCAAAAAAAAAACGTACTACAAAAAAATGTCCATTACTGTGTTTTAAATTTGGACAGCCGTATTGCTAAAGGTGTAGAAGAATCCCGCTTCAGAAAACTCTTTCAGACACATGGAACACATCAATATCCAATGAGATATTGTTCAACATAGCGGTAGCTCTTCCTTTTTTTAAATTTAATTTAATTTAGCCAACTACGCCTGTCAGCAGAAGCTGAAGCAGAGTCTGCCTTGAAAGCAGTCGGGTTAGGAGTGTGAGGAGATGCATGAAAGCGGGAACAACTGACTTGTTGGCGTGGTCGATGCGTATCTGCATGTCGTTGTGGCGCACGCAGTCCACGAGCAGGCGCTCCAGGTGGAAGGGGTCGGCGAACACGGCCAGCTCCAGCAGGCGCGCGAAACGGATGCTTTGGTAGCACTGCGCCACCTGTCGCACCAGCCGCACCAGCGCCACGTCGCGCAGCGCCGACACGTACTGGCACAGCGGGGACCCTGCACACCACAACCAATCATCAATCAAGACAAACAGTAAAGGTCTAGACCAAGAAACAGCGCACATACTCATTATTAGTACAAAAACGTGGCATTATTGAGCAATTGCTACTTAATAGCATAAGTGTATGTAGAAATATGTTCACCTCCATAGTGAAGTGGTTGGTGCCCTAGGGTACCATGCTGGAGGACCCAGGTTCGATTCCCAAGAGGGTCAAAATAAATATTAGTGATTTTTCAGTTTAATATTTATTTAATATGACCCTGAACTGGTACCTGAAGCGGAAGGCTGATCACCTTTCCTTTGTGTATTTAATGATGCAGTGCCCTATGCACCATTGGGTGCGGATAAGGGTTAGAAGAAGGTATGTAGAAATAAGCATATTACTTTTTGACATCTCATCCAAGATGAAGAAGAATATGGAAGTCTGGGCATTTACGGGGCTGACAACCATCATATTCTTCTTCATCTTTGATGAGATGTCAAAAATAATATGAAAAATAACTCATATAATTGAAGATAAACCTGATTTGTGAACAAGTATTTGGACACACTCAAAATGTTGTAGAAATAAGCATGCTCAAAAAATCCAAAAAAAAAATCATGCTGTGTCGGGTCATGGTCCCGTGGTTAGTGTCGCAGACTCTTAAGTCAGAGTTTCTCGATTCGAACCCACTGTACCACAATTTTATAACTATTTCTAATAATGAGCTGCTCAGGCTCACAGAAATAGTATGAAATTGAAATACACAAATATTTATTTTAAAAAAAAACAGCCGTTATATTTTTGAACGTGTTACCTGCAGCGCAGATAGGAGAGACATGCTCTGAGCGCCTCTGAACGGGTTTGCTTATAAGCATGCTAGTATCAAAGTATGTAAACGGGCGTGCTTATTTCAATCAAATGTATACAGCTCATAAGCGTGCGTCATCAGTAGCATGAGTATCTGTACTTCAAGATTTGCAAAGAATGCGAGCCTTTAATCTGTCCCCTTGATACATAAACGCGCTTAATGCGTACTTGTTATTATTTCTACTTGGTAAATATCACTATTTCTTCAAATCTATTGTGACACGTGTTTCCATGCACAATGCTTGAAAATGATGCGCCACGCATCGAAACATGTCGCTCACTCCTTTCGAGAACGTCATATTTCAAAAAACTCGATTTTCCAGGAGAATGTTTATGAAGTTTAAAAATATAATACAATGTATTAAAAATAAATATCAAGCCACTCATTGGACCTTTTACTGTGCTACAGATCTTTTTAGGTAAAACCTGAAGGTTTTTTCTCCATTTGAAAAATATTTAGTATTTAAAAAATAATAATTAAGCAATACATTTTCTTGAAGATGCAAAAACAACACTTTCTGCCCTGTAGCGGGTAAATATTAAGTTAAAAATATGCCTCTTTTGCTGAGATATAGTACAGTTTCTGGGCATTCCGAAAACATGCACAACTGAAAATTGACAATTTTTGATTTATGACGTTCTTGAAAGGAGTGAGCGATGTATGAGATTATAATCCAGGATTCAAACCACACATATGCGAATGGCAAAAATAATATAAAAATTACTCCTATAATTGGAGATAATCCAGATTTGTGATCAAGTATTTGGACATACTCAAAATGTTGTACTTTTACGTAAAGGTAAGTTTTCCAGACTTCTCTCTTCGATGAGCGAAGAAGAGTGAGCGATGTGTCACAATAGAATTTAAGAAATAGTGGTATTCACCAAATAAAATTAGAATTAAAAATGGTTATATATTACTACAGATCGGGATGGATTGAGATTTTTAGCTTCTTTAGATTACTAGCTCGGAACTCTCGGAGAAATTACCTTCTTCCTTCTCCAGGGTGTCTACCACGACGCAGACCTTCTTGCACAGCACCAGCGGGTCGAACTCCACCTCCAGCCAGTTGTACAGGTCCTTAAGCTCCGGGGAGGCCAGGGAAACCACGTTCAGCCGCACAATCTCTGCAATTTACAAAACTACATTAATCTCTGTTTGCCAGGCAGCAGTATCAACTGTTTTAGTGCTAAGATTATTTTCTCATATGCATGTTAAAATATAAGAAAGTAATTTTCTTATATGTATGCTGTAGACTTTTCTGCAAAATGGTTCTTTTTATTGGGTATGAACAAAATAAAAACAAAACACTACCCGGTTGCTGCTCAAATAAAATTCGTTTTTATTTTATTCTATAAAATGCAGTTCCACCAAGTTCAAAACTTACAAGTACAAAACAGAACACTTGTTTTAAACCACTTGAGTTTTATATTGAATCACTACTAGTTTCGGAAGTTACCGATGATTTCATCTATAGGTATAAATATAATTTACTATCAATGAGCACCCTCTGATTGGTAAACATGCCAATTTCACTGTCACTATCACTACTTTTGAGTATTACAAACTTCCGATATCACTATTTGATGAATCCACATTGTAAGAGAGAAAACAAATAGTTTGAAAAATGTATTATTTTTTTCACAACAAATTAGTTAAACGTAAGGATATCATTGTCAAATAGAAACTTTATCGGAACAGTTAATTGTATCACATTGGCAATGCCTAGTTTTTTATATATTTTTTAACAAAGATTCGGAAATAGAATAACACTATATAACTATATAATAATATATAATGATTAAATTTAAATTATTTTGACAGTTGTGAGTTATGGTCTGTTACCCTTGAGCAGGGAGACGCGCGTGGGGGGCTGCTGGAGGCCCAGCAGCACGGCGAGGCGCTGCGCCTTCTCCACGGGGCTCTTGTCCGTCTCGATGAAGCGGTCGAACTCCGGGTGCAGGGACGGCAGCGGGATGGACAGCACGGCTACCAGCACCGTGCAAGCCAAACTGAAACAGACAATCCTTATATACATATGTGCTAGTCTAGAAGTTGGCCTTCCAACGTGACATGAGGAGGAGCTCAACAAGCTGCTCTCGGGCGTGACCATCACTCGGGGAGGCGTCCTGCCCGACATCTTGGCCATTCTCCAGCCCAAGAGGATTGAGAAATTTGATTAGTGTGGTTGTCAATCATGGGTAGAATGGTGAATGTTGCACGTGTGTAAAGTGTAATCACTTAACCAGCCTATTATAGGCCATAAGCCCTGTAAATACCCAGACTTCTATATCTTTCTTCATCTTTATTATATTTAAAAAAAAAAAAAAAAAATCATCTTAACAGCCTATAGACCATAAGCCCTGTAAATACCCAGATTTTCATATCCTTCTTCATCTATATTATATTTAAAAAAAGCTGTATTTCATTTTGTATACTGGGGACATTTGACATTTGATAGCGGACATCATGGATTGCGTAGCAAGGCTAAAGAGGCAATGGGCGGGACATGTTGCAAGACAGGACCCTGCAAGGTGGACTAAAATTAAAAAGTCGAGATGGAGACCTTGGGTGAAAAAAGATGCGTCGGAAGACCAAAAAAAAAATGGTATGACAACATAGCCGCAGGTAGAAACTAGCTGCTAGCAGCAACAGACCGAAGGGAATGGAAGGATACGGAAGAGGCCGATATCCAGCGGTGGAGGACAGAAGGGTAGAGAGGAAGAAGAAAAGAAGCGTACCTCTGCAGCTCCTCCGGGGTGAGATTCTTCTTGAGCTCCTTGGAGATCTGGAAGAGCTTAAGCAGCGCGGCGGCGTGGAAGAGGCAGTGGCCGGCCTTCCAGAAGACGAGCGCCAGCTTGCCGTAGTAGTTGGCCATGGTCTTGGCGGCGTGCGCCTTCTTCGAGTTGTTCATCAGGTTGTGGATGTCCTCGATGGCCTTGTAGGCTTCCTGAATGTTCAAACAAACGGGAATTCAAATGTGCAATCAAACTGTATCATTTCAAAATTTTGCCACTTTTCACACTTATTCATTGAATATAGAAAAAATGAGAGAAGAACTAAACTGGTTATCTATAAAAAAAGAGACTTAAATTTGGTAAAAAACCTGGTACTCCCCCAAAAATGCAAAATTAGTGTCGTTCGATGTCGTCAACCTATTTACCAACGTAAATATAGATCAATCAACAGTGAGTGGTTACATACTATTATTATTAACATTCTGGTAAAAAAATAAATAAGACTTAAATTTAATATGCTGATCTTTGTAAATAAAATTTTAACAATAAATTACCAAAATATTTTAAGGATAAAATAGTTTAAATAAAAATTGTCATGAACATATTACTAGAAATAATGATAAAATAAGACCAAACTATAAAATAAGCCATTGTTGAAAAAAACCGAGTCTCAAAATTGTTAAATGTATAAGGGTTTTTAATTTATTATTAGATTAAAACCAATATTTTTAGCTTTTCCACTTTTTTATTTGACCAGCGACCGGGTTTCGTCGTTACCGACATCATCAGACTGATGTCGGTAACGACGAAACCCGGTCGCTGGTCAAATAAAAAAGTGGAAAAGCTAAAAATATTGGTTTTAATCTAATAATAAATTAAAAATGCAATTCCATCACGAAGTGTCAGTGGATAATATAAATCTAGTATAAGGGTTTGAAAATGTATGATGAGATGCCTGAATGTATCAAGAATGAAAAGAATTTAAAAATAAATGTTTTGTTTACTGTAAGGAGATATAAATATATATATAGATGTAAATTAAGTATAAATAATAGTTTATGTTAGTTGTAATATAAGCTAACTTAAGAAATAAAATTTTTTCTTCCATTTTAACTTCACATAAATTATCATAACATTTTCCCTGATTCAACCATTGTTTACTGTGTGCACATATTGGCGTGTACCGCAACATTTCGTCGTAAAGTAACACGTTACGATGCAAGCATTTGTATAGTCAGTTCACACGAGCAAGCCGCTCCTGGAAGAAATGGTATTTACCTGCCAGAGCTCCATCTGTATAGCGCTGTCCAGCTGGAAGAGGCGCGTCTCCAGGTTGAACTGCTGCGTCTCGGGCTTGCTGATGCTCACGTTGCCCGTCTGCACGGACAGCTTGGAGATGTCCTCGAGGTGCTTGCGCAGCTTGTCGCACAGCTTGCGGAACTCCGTCTTGCGCGCGTACTTGAGGCAGAACTGGAAGGCCATGCGCGCGATGTCGTGGTAGAGGGTCTCCACGTGCGCGTTGGTGCGCAGCAGCTCCAGGCACTGGCAGTAGGACTCCCAGAGGAACTTGACCCACGGCGTGAGGATGGTGCGGTCCGAGCGGTCCTGCGCGTCCTCGCCCGACACCGCCGACAGCAGGATGGACTCGGGCGTGGCCAGGTTGTCCAGGTCGTCGATGTCGATCACCGCCTGCGCCGACTGCTTGCGCGCCGCCTCCGTGCGCTGCTCCGCCATGCGCAGGTACCCCCTGCAGCCGACAACACCTCGCTCAATTACCATTACATCTCGACATATACCACTTTCCTGCTTATACATATTACTAGTCAAAGCTCATCTCTCCAGATAATTACGATACACTAAGACATGTGGAGACATCTCTTACAATATTCAAGACATACAAATATCATATCAACGCATGTCCGCCTTCATAGTGTAATGGTCAGCACGCTCGGCTACCGTTCTGGAGGTGCCGGATTCGATTCACAGGGGGGTGGGGGTTAAAAATAAATACTGGTGATTTTTTACTTATTATTCTGTACTGGTCCCTGAAGTGCAGAAGTGATCACCTTGCCTTCATGTAAGTATAAATCAAGATAACACAATGCGTCAATGCGTCAATACGATGCAGTGCCCTATGCACCATTGGGTGCGGATGAGGGTTTGAAGAGGGGTGGTTTTATAGTCTACATTTGAACTGTACCTTTATGTTTGAAATAAAGATAAATAAAATGTAAAATAACCAAGTAATCAAACTAACATTACTAATGAAACTAACCCCACTAACAGAAATACTAATATTTAAATTCAAATGTAAAAAGTGTAAACAAAAAAAAACTCGACGCTGGCTAGAACACTCTAGAAGGGTGAAAAGCCAAAGAAATTCATATTATTGTAGGGTTACCTAATGACATTCTCGAGGGAGCCGACGTTGACGGACTGGAACATGTTGCGGTACTGGAAGAGGCCCTCCTTGGCGATGTGGGACTTGCGCAGCTCCACGCACAGCTCCAGGTAGCGGAACATGATGGGCTCCAGCACGCTCTCCGACCAGTTGTACGACCACTTCTTGTTGCGGAACACCTCCTGCAGCGTGTCCAGCGCCCGCGCCGGCTTCCCGATCTCCATGAACTCTGCAATTTGCAAAAACATCTTTGATAACCATACCTACTTACTTCAGCCTTCTATTTGTGTCCAGTATTGAACAAAGGCCTCCCTCTTGGATTTCCACAATTCGATCACTCCTTTCAAGAACGTCATAAATCAAATATTGTCAATTTTCAGATGTGCATGTTTTCGGAATGCCCAGAAAATGTACTATATCCCAGCAAAAGCGGCATATTTTTAACTTAATATTTATCTGCTACAGGGCAGAAAGTGTTGTTTTTGCATTTTGAAGAAAAGGTATTGTTTAATTATTTTTTTTTAAATATACTAAATATTTTTCAAATGGAGAAAAAACCTTCAGGTTTTACCTAAAACGATCTGTTGTACAGTAAAAAGTTCAATAAGTGAATAGATATTTATTTTTAATACATTGTATTATATTTTTGAACTCTAAAAACGTTCTCCTGAAAAATCAAGTTTTTTGATTTATGACGTTCTTGAAAGGAGTTAGCGAATTGTCTGTTGGACGTGATTCTCTTTCAGTAAAGGCCCGTCACTTTCCTAATGTCATCGGACCATCTTGTCTGTCAACCTACCCACGCTTCTGTGTCCTGTTCTAGGCCTCCAGTCAAGCACCTGCTTCGTCCATTTATCCTCAGACATACGTGCCACATGACCTGCCCAGTTCCACTTTAGTTCCGTGACTCTTTGAGCCACATCTGTTACCTTGGTCTTTTCCCTATCGAAACATTCGTTTTTCATTGATAACCATGGCTCCCCAATAAACTAGTACTTCACAAATCGCTCGACTGATGGCGCTACAATCGGCCATATTTCTAAAAGTATCAAAAACCGTACAGACATGTAAAAGCTTCCACGACCATCGCATATATACAGGCTTCAAGAATTAATGCGATATTGACGTTCAATAATGGACAGAACGGTGAACGTTACACAAGTGTATAAAGTGATCGTTTAAGTCGGCCAGGTCGTAAGCCCTGGGATGCTCAAACTTCCATCTTTTTTCACATAAAAAAGGAACTATATTTACTTATATTCTATATTATACTATACTATACTTCTGCAAAATTCTGAATTATCTTATTCATACATTAGAATCTATTGCATAGATAATAGAATAAAAAGTAGGAATTAGTAGACATAAAAAAAGATGAATGTAAAAATTTCCGAATTTGCAAAGCGTCCATTACGGAAAAGGTTTAAGTAACGCTTAACTAGTATTCATTGACAATATTTTGAGTGTGTTCATTTTGATTTTGTATTTGGACACACTCAAATGTTGTAAATAAATTGTCTGGTTAAATTATAAGCTTAAACAATAAAAATGAAAATGGTATTTTCTGGCGTTTCTCATGTGTGTGATTATAATCCAGGATTCGGATCTCACATACTAATATAAGAGTTTCTGCTTAATAAAAAGCTTCTTTACATCTCACCAATAGATGTCTCTAGTGAAGTTCTAGTGATTCAAGAACAAGGTTTCTAAATTGGTTCATATACACAGAACTTCCAAGAATTTGAGTAGTGTGGTTGTCAATAATGGGTAGAATTGGTGAATGTTACACGTGTGTAAAGTGATCACTTAAACCAGCCTGTGACGGTCGTCAGCCCCGTAAATGCCCAGACTTCCATATTCTTCTTCATCTTTGATGAGATGTCAAAAATAATAGTATTCATTGCATTTAATCTTTCCCTTTCGGCGCTAAAATAAAAATGTGCGTCCCGGTGTTGGGTAGTCACTACACAATAAAAAAATAGACATACATAGCCAATCCCCTTAATTGATATTTTATTTATTTTTTCGGCATTTGCTTTGTGGTAAGATATGCTACAGTGATTAAGGAACACTTGTTTTTATAATAAATAATAAATCCCTTACCGCACCCCAATGGTGCATAGGGCACTGCTTCATATAAACGCAGTGTCATCTCGATCGATTACACATTAAGGAAAGGTGATCAGCCCTCCACTTCAGGTACCAGTCCAGTGTAATATTGAATAAAAATTAGAGTGAAAAAATCACTAATATTTATTAATTCCCCCTGGGAATCGAACCCGGGGCCTCCAGAACGGTAGCCGAGCATGCTGACCATTACACTACGGAGGCGGACAGACTTGTTTTTATACCAGTTTATTAATGTTATTGAGTTATTATTCAGACCTGACGATGGAAGTTTAGCTTCCGAAACTAGTACCATTAATAAACTCAAGTGTTTCCTTAATCGCTTAATTAATTATAAATGCAGTAAAAAAATGTAATAATTTAGACTTATTTGCTGAAAACATTAAAAATCCATCTGGCAAAGCTCAAGGAACAACCATAGGTCCACTCTTGTAGGAAGCCCAAAAGCGACTGCCGACTGCCGCTAGCCAGAGAACATTGAGCTTTGAGCTCCTCACGCTTGCATAGTGCAAGTATGCAAGAGTGAGATGTGAATTTGTACGCGAATTTGTTTCACATATTCACAAAATAGCTCCGATGTACCCGATAAATTCTGATTATTATTAATATTATTTTTTAAATCAATGCGTAAATATGTTTTGGAGAAATACCTAAAATCTTAGCCTTGAATTTATTATATTTATAGAGATATTGATGGTTATTAGAAGCAATGTGTACAAGGTATACAACACCGGGAAGGGAGGGTTAAGTATGTATTTATTTTAATGTACTTTTAAATGTCATCAATAGGGTCACGACCAAATTCGATAACGCAGCAAAAGATCAATTCATATTTTCATTCTTATATTATTTGCCATTTCAGGGAAATATAAATAATTATTTGATTGGGTGACCTAATTAACGAGATCTTCCATTGTTTGGCGGAATATCTCGCGCAATACGCGAACGTCAAGCGTGTAATATGTTTTTCTTGTGTTCTAAATTTATTATCTATTTATGTAGACTATTTATAACCGTTCGCCATTTGGAAACAAGTGACGACTCAGTTTAAAGTAGGTATTTATTCGTTTTATTACAAGTTGTAAAAACTATGAACCGTTTTGAAAATACAACACTCAAAATCCGATGAAAAGAATAACACCATGTCGTGACATCGATTTAGCTTGAAGGTGATTATTTTGCGCAATGTTGTAGGCAAGGAGATTAATTTATCAATAAAGACCGGTCGTAAATGCCTTTATCCGACTTTTAAATATAGTTGTTTTAAGTTAATATAGTGCTAAAGTAACTTATATAAGTGCAACGTGGATGGAACCATATTGACAGTTGGATACATACCATTCGCTCTTTTGAGAGCATTTTCTGGTCTTTGACCGTATCTAGCCATCTTGAATTAATGGTTTTCAGTCACAACACATCTATCACTGCACAAAAACACGCGTAGACAGTAATATGTCCATGTAATCTCGGAAAATTAGCCGGCTTTATCGCCGAAGAAAACACTTCGCGGCAGACGCAAGATGGCCGCCAATAAAAAAGACATGCGGATCAAATGCCAAATTCAAACTGGAAACGGATGTTGAATTTTGACCATAGAAAATTATTGATTATTCCATTTGTGGGTAGATACCTATCTTTGTTCAAAGTATATTTTTCAGTTCTTCAAACCTTTATCCGCACCCCAATGGTGCATAGGGCACTGCATCATATAAACGTAGTTTTATCTTGATTGTTAACACATTAAGAAAAAGTGACCAGCCATCCGATTCAGGTATCAGTCCAGGGTAATATTAAATAAATATTAGATTCAAAAAATCACTTATATTTATTTGACCCTCCCCCCTGGGAATCGAACCCGGGACCTCCAGAACGGCAGCCGAGCGTGCTGACCAATACACTACGGAGGTGGACAAATAAATTTCCTACCCAAATAAATGTCAATCTTCAAAGTAAGCAACACTTTGACTAGACACAAAAATTGCGTTTGACATTCAGGGCGTCTTCGTTTCTTTATTGATTTAATAACTTTTTCGTCAGTCATCATTAGATTTTGCCATCCGTCTCGTTCGCAATAACAAAAAACGGTACACCGTTGAATATTTTTAAACAAAACGGAATATCTCGTAAACACAATTTACAAGAAGTCTTTGAGTATATAATCTTTGATTCAATAATAATAATAATAAATCTTTTTTCCAGCTTTGTAAATGACAGTGAATTTCAATATAGTAGATTGCAATACCGTGTCATCGCTTGAACGCATTTAGATTTCATTCGTCTGGAAATTTTGAGGTACGTTGGATTACAAGAAAATATTATTCTTTCAAAAATATGTTTCATTTGCAATTTCAGTCAATTTGAAAATTTTTGAAGACAAGGTGATCAACCATGCTCTTTACAGCTAGTCCAGGCTAACTATTGATTATGTATATATGATTGGTATTAACCGTAACTCCGCGATTAATCAATCGATCGAATGGGTACTACCACAGGGTAGTCAGAAACGATAAAAAATAAAATCATCTAATTTTTGCAGGCGCACTTCGCTTTGTATAAATCTTTATAGGCACTAAATTCAGCGAGCGTGCCTTTACTGTTTCGGTCCGATGGCATGGAATGCTCTTCCTCCAGTAGGGTGAAGGCTGACCGGAGCATTTCTAACGCAACATGTTACGATGCGAGCATTGGTATAGTCAGTACAGGGAGCCGAGTGCTCCATCCATAGTTTCGGATGCTCGCCGCGAGCGATGTTACGACGAAATGCTCCGGTCAGTCTCCACTTGTAGAAATAGTGTGAATGAGATAATCTTTACAAAAAAATTAAAAATGCATTTGTTTGCCAAATCATTTCCACTATCTTACCTCAATTCATTCATAGTGATGGGCCCTTGATTAAGTATTTTACAAAAATGGAACTGCATAATTTATCAAAATGTATTATTATATTTGTTGTAATGTAATTGTTTATTTTCAGATAGAAGCAGAGGACCAAGATAATTTTAGCCATTTGACCCATTGAAGCGTGGTGTGATAGCTACGGTTTCCTTAAATGTGGCATAGTTTGTACGGTTTTCCATATTACAGATCACATTAATCACTGACTGTTTCGCCGGCATTTTAACATCAAGTTTTCTAACCTACAAAGCTTTTCAAGAACTCAGAGATGAGTGTTTTCAAGATGGCGTTCGGTGAAGAAGCAGCGTGGCATCGAGCCATTCCAGGTTATGCTGGAAAAAACTCATGCGAGATTGAAGAGACCTTCACAAGATCATCTGGATTATTAAAATTTTGCCATCGGTCACTGCTACCCTTTTACTCTAAGATAAAATGGGTCAGTCCTCTGTACTCTAAATGTGGTCAGATGATCCAAATCACGTGTCATTGCAAGGTTTCTCCCGAATAAAGAAGGAAAATTTTCTTAATAGTTTGGTATAAACGAAAACGGATCTCCTCACCCGAATGTCAATACATACTATTTCAATTGATGCATTTCAATTGACGAGTCGCTCACTGACCGCCGAAGGGAACAGTCGCGTGCCGATATGCTCCGGGTTTCACCCGCGTTACGATTAGTACGGGTTTTACCCGTCATTACAGTGTACTGTGTTTCCTGGAAGTGTTTCGTTTTCGGTTCTAGTGACAGGTTATTACCCAGTGGTGTTTGTGTGTGTGCTGTGACTCAATTAGTTTGTAATATGTAATAGTTAGTAAGTTGTGGAATGCGGGAAAATGCCCGTAAATGACCACACTGAGGTTCGCCACCCAGTTGGCCGCTTTTCCCGCGGAGGCGCAAAGAAGAGGATAGCGCATGAATGCAGGATTGCGACGTGGAATGTAAGAGGACGTATGGATGAAAAAATGAATGAACTGTGTAATGTAATGGAAAGTCTTCTTCATCTTCTTGCTCAATGCTGAGCGTCGTGGTCTTCTGGAATGTCAGGCACTTGGTGCACAAGTCCTCTCCATTCTTCCCGGTCCTGGGCCAACTTGATGGCAGCGTTTAGCGAGGATCCGGTTAATTCCTTTATTTGGTCTGTCCATCTTGTTGGAGACCGTCCTCTTGCCCGCTTGCCTTCAACTGTACCTGTTACTACCAGTTTTTCAAGACTCTTCTCGTTCTTTCTGGCGATATGCCCAAAGTAAGACAGAATCCTTTTCCTGCAAGTAGTGGAGAGTCTTTCTGTCACTGACAGTTCGCGGAGAATGGAGACGTTTGTGCGTCTTGCAGTCCAAGGAATGCGCAGCATCCTCCTCCAGCACCACATTTCAAACACATCCAGCATATGTCTTTCCTTTTTCCTCAGTGTCCATGTTTCCACTCCATACAGCGCAATGGAGAATACAAGAGATTTCACTAGACGGGTTTTCGTTCTCCTCAGTATGAACCGATTTTTCCATATCTTCGCCAGACTAGACATTGCTGATTTTGCCATTCCAATTCTTCTCCGGATTTCTGCTTCACAGCCTCCGTCTTTAGAAATGAGTGCACCTATGGAAAGTAAGTGTTTGGATTTGTTATGTGTGACTGAAAGCTGGAAAAAAGGTAGTGGATCGATGGAACGCGACGGCACTTTGATTCTCTGGTCTGGACTCCCGGAGTCAGATAGAGCTTGTCGGGGCGTCGCCGCGTTTCTATCACCCAGGATGGTAGAATGTATGAAAGAGTATGTGTTCGTCAACGCAAGACTCATGTTTGTCAGATTCAAAGTCGGGTTAACAAAGCTACTTGTTTTAATAGGATATGTCAACTCCGACAGCGAGTCTGAGAAGGATGAGTTTTGGTTGAATGTAATGAGTGTGATGAATGGAAAAATGAATAATGAAAAGGTAATTCTGGCCGGTGATTTGAATGGCTGGGTTGGTACAAGGAGAGACGGTTTTGAATCAGCGCTCGGTTTGTATGGAGATGCGAGAGTGAACGATAATGGGAAGAGATTGCTAGAGGTGTGTCTGGAATGGAATCTCTTTGTGTCAAATACTTTTTTTGCACACAAGGGAATCCATCAATATACTTGGGAGAGATGTGATGAAAGGTCTATTATCGATTATGTCGTCATTGACTCTAGATTGAGATCCACCACAGTAGACACAAGAGTGTTCAGGGGGGCCGAAATGGAAGCAGATCACTTTTTGAGTGAAGAAAGAACGGTAAAACAAATTTATGAGGCGAATGTTAGCGGGAAAAGAAGCAGAGGAAGACCGAGAAAAACATGGCACGATCAGGTATGCCAAATACTTGAAAGTGGTCAGGTTAGGAGTCGTAACAATCGGCGGGTATGTATGAGGAGATGCATGAACGTGGAAGAGGCGAAGAATGTTTGCAAGGACAGAGTGGTGTGGCGCTCTATTCTCTCTGCCTACCCCTGCGGGGAAGCGGCGTGATGGTTAGTTAGTTAGTAATGGTCTAAGGATTCAGGGTTATCACACAATGACTGATAAAGGACTTGGATCATTAGGAAAGTGGACATTCCTCTCACCGTAGCTGTACAACCTTGGAGTTCCTTTGAGATGCAAATCCTCCTTTGCATACCCTTTGGTCAATTGTTAGAAGGAGGCAAGAAGTGTCATAAATGTACGATATTCAGATAACATTCTCATCAATAATAGTTACTTCCTTCGATGTTTATGCCTGAGTGAAGGTCACAAACATCTTCCTTGTGACTCGGTTGTCAACATGATACTTTGGTTTTATATTATGTTCGTTGTCAACATGATACTTTGGTTTTATATTAATAAAATGTTAATTTGTTGAAGAAAATCGTGTTTTTATTTAGTCAACCCTAGATTACTAAAGTAGAGGCTGACCGGAGCATTTCGTAATAACGTAACACGTTACGATGCGAGCATTCAGGCAGTCAGTACACCGAACCGAGTGCTCCATCCATAGTTTCGGATGCTCGGTGATGATCGCCGCGAGCGATGTTACAACGTTATGTTACGACGAAATGCTACGGTCAGTCTCCATTTTTAGAGTCGTGGGACCAACCCATATATCGCTCACTCCTTTCAAGAACGTCATAAATCAAAAAACGTGATATTTCAGGAGAACGTTTTATGAGTTTAAAAATATAACACAATGCATTAAAAATAAATATCAAGCCACTTATGTAACTTTTTACTATACAACAAATCTTTTTAGGTACAATCTGAAGGTTTTTTCTCCATTTGAAAAATATATAGTATATTTAAAAAAAATAATTAAACAATACCTTTTATTCAAAATGCAAAAATAACACTTTCTGCCCTGTAGTGGGTAAATATTAAGTTAAAAATATGCCTCTTTTGCTGGGATATAGTACATTTTCTGGGCATTCCGAAAACATGAACAACTGAAAAATGATGATTTTTGATTTATGACGTTCTTGAAAGGAGTGAGCGAAATATGAAAGAACATGGAGTTTTCAAAAGAAGGATAAAAGTAGTCTGAATGCACTTGAAATTCGATCTTTCAGACAAATGTGGCAAATTGACGTATGATAGATGTTCGAATGGTGTAATGAGGAAAGTTATATTATTTATTGTTTCAGCATTCACTTTGTGGTAAGACATGATGAAATTGTAAATAAAAACACTGTTTTTTACCACTTGAGTTATATTAATTTTTTTTCGCTTCCGAAACTAGAAACTAGAACTAAAATATATATAATTTAAGTGGTAAAAAACAAGTGTTTTCATTTAATTAAGGAAAGAACGCAAGGCGGAGATAAGCATTACCATTAAAATAAAGAAACACGTCGCTCGCTTCTTTCAACAACGTCATATTTCAAAAATCCTGATTTTTCAGGAGATCGTTTTTAAAGTTTAAGAATATAATAAAATGTATTAAAATTAAATATCAAGCCACTTATTGAATTTTTTAACGTGCAACAGATCTTTTGAAGTAAAACCTGAAGGTTTTTTCTCCATTTGAAAAATATTTAGCAAATTTGAAAAAATAATTAAACAATACCTTTTCTTCAAAATGCAAAAACAATACTTTCTGCCCTGTAGCGAGTAAATATTAAGTTAAAAATATGCCGCTTTTACTGGGATATAGTACATTTTCTGGGCATCCCGAAAACATGCATAATTGAAAATTGACAATTTTTGATATATACGTTGTTGAAAGGAGTGAGCGATGTGTTGAGATGGTTTAGACACGTGGAGCAAATGAGTGAGAAAGGATGGTTAAACAAATGTATGAGGCGAATGTAGTGAAAAATAGCGGAGGAAGATCGAAGGAAACTTGGTGGAAGGTGGTCGGATCAGGAGTCGGAATAATCGGCGGGTTTGTATGAGGAGATGCATGAATGGGAGAGAGATGAAGAATATCTGCAAAGATAGTGGTGTTTTGTTACTATATAAAGAGATAAAAAAAGAAAAATAACAATAGCAAAAGATAAATTAATAATTTTATTTTGATAAAGTTCATCCATAAAAAACAAAGTATATTATAAAAAAGATGTTATAATGAAATTACGTTTGCACCGTGAGATACGTTCACAAAACCCTTCAAAGTCCTTTCCTTCAGTTTCTGAAAAGTAAAAGAAAAATCAGTTAATTTTTTTAATTAATATTTGAAGCACAACTTAGTGATTTTTCATATTATAACATAAAAAATAACTTCGTTATAATATATTCTTTCTTCTTCTTTTTCCATGTTCGCTCCCTAGGTGGAGCATATGGCCAACACGAGTCGTCTCCAAGTCACTCTGTCACGCGCCATCTCCTTGGCTTCCTCCCAGGTCAGTCCGGCGTCTCGAAGTTCCGCTGAGTATAGTCGGTGAATGGTCGTCAGCGGCCTTCCGGGGCGCCGGAATCCTCGGGGTTGGAAGAAGAGACATGAGGGGTTGATGCCCTCAGGTGGCATTCTAAGGACATGTCCCAACCATGTCCACCTTCTTCTCTTCAGGACTTCCAGTATGAGGGGCTGTTGAGTTCTTCTCCTCACATCGTCATTCCTGACGAAGTCATACCACTTTATACCCAGTATTCGCCTCAGGCATCTATTTTCAAAACTTGCTAGTTTCTTGCTTTGAGCTTTGGTGAGGTGCCACGACTCACATCCGTACAGCAACACTGTTAGGATGCAGGCATTAAAGAGACGACACTTGGGATATAATATATATTGGGACTTAACACACTAAGGACAGAAAAGGTATTTCTACCCGTTCGGTCGATTGATGCTTTAGGACGGGAATAGTATTTTTACCTTCTGCGCCGGCCTCATTTCAAAGTCAGAAAAGAAGGAACTACATATTTAATGTTTTTATATGAATATTATGTACCAATCTCTTTGTTAAGGTCTTAACTAATGTACATTATTATCAAATCCCGTCGCCAACAATCTGCAGGCGTAAAAAAAACACCCGTCCAAAATGTGTTATTTATTATCTCAACTATTTTCCAATATTTTTGTTTTGAGTATTTATCAGTCCGAGGAAGAAAATGCTTTAAATCCGCAGGACAGTATGATAAAGTTATAAAGGTTAATTTTTAGTATTAGAAACCCAGCTACTATCAAACAGGCACCGTGGCGTAGTAGGGTACATGCTCGACTGCGAAATTGGCATCACGGGTTCAATTCCCGCCAAGAGCAAAATAAATTCAAGAAAGATTTATTTTCAATTGGTCTGAGTGTTTGTGATGTATATTTCACATTTACCTTCCCAATCCTTACTATCCTACTTGCCGACAAGCCTCTAATAGAGGCTTTGCGGGTTATTCCTTTAAAAAAAAAAATAATGAGCTAAAAATGATAATACCTTAGCAAATAGATCTGCCATCAGAAGATTAGTTTTTCTGTCTTGCGCTTTCTTCAGGTCATGCTTTTTGTTCAAAATTTCCGGTAGTTTCTTATACTGGCGAGCTGTGTTTCTCACCATTTCATTGGGATTAAACATTCTACTGCCATCTGTAACGAAAAAAACACATTAAATTTGAAACATTGACTCAATTCTAACTTACATTTGAGGGTATTGGGCACATGTTTCATAAATATCAATTGATTCCGTTTATTCACAAAGTAAATTACATATTAACAGCAACGTACAGTGAATCAGTCATGACGTAACATAAACGTCCATCTTGTGGGGTCTTGTCTTGCAACATGTCCTGCACATTGCCATTTTAGTTTTGCTACGCGATCGATTGAATACCGATTAAATTAAATTGATTGAATTAAAAAAAGACGCGGAGTAAAAATATTAAACACTTATAATAAAGCGTTAAAACTAAATAATATGGAGATTTTTTATATTCCGAAAGCACTTAAAAATAATATTCCTTTAATTAACAATCAAATAAATTTTACTTATAGTCCATTATTTGATTGAACATCGGTTAAGCAAGTTTCGTCAATATCCAATTCAAACCCCGCCCACTCCTTTCATCCTATGAGTATATAAGCTGGTTTATTAATATGTTTCATCCTAGTGCATGTTTAACCTCGGCTCGTAACGCATGTTTGTGCTACAACCTTAGCATGTTGGTCTTCGGGTCCACCAAAAATCGCATGTGTTAAACATTTTGTGTAGTTTTAAGTGTGTAAATAGTGCTATGGTAGTGAAGGGTGGCATTGTTTGCATGCTGTAGTAGTGATTGTCCTGACGAAGAGACGGGTACGTCTCGAAACCGGTAGACATAAAAATCTTGGTGAGTGGTTAAATACTAATATGTATTACTAAGATTTTTGTAAAAAATAAATAAGTAAAAATGACTAACCACAAAGTAAATGCTTTAAATATTAATAATATTGAGAATACAAAACATACATTTTGGTAAACGAATCCCATGTTTGAGCGCTATACATTCCAGATCACTCAGCTCAATTTCTTTCACGTTTGGCAGACTGGTCACTCCCAAGGAGAGGAGTTTCCTGCGATCTGAATCCCGCTGCAGTCTAGGAAAAGAAGAATAAAAATCATGTAACTAACCATCACGCCGCTTCTCTGCAGGGGTAGACAGAGAGAATAGAACGCCACGCCACTCTGTCACTGCAAACATCTTCTACATTCATGCATCTCCTCATACACACCCGCCGATTATTTCCACTCCTGACCAGATCACGCCCAAGTGTTTGAAGGAATACTTGATCATGCCGAGATTTCCTCGGTCTTCCTCTGCTCCTTAGTTCTAACTACACTCGCCTCAAAAAATTGTAATACTGTTCTTTTTTCACACATTCCTTCAAAGTCCAAATCATCTCAACATGTCTTTCTAAATTTTATTGATAATGCTTATCTCTTGCCTTGCACTCATTCCTAATGTCTTTATTGGTACATTTAAAATACATCATTTATCTGCAAACACATGAGAATAGAAAGTAAAATGAAAATATACAAAACATGTGTTCGACCAATAGCCACTTATGGGATTGAGGCAAGAGCAGATACTTCCAGAACAAAATCTCGACTTCGAACCTCTGAGATGAAGACTCCAATCCATAACCGGAAACACATTGCGAGACTGAGTAAGAAAAACCGACATCCGGAGCATGTGTAAGACGGAGGATATCGTGAGGTGGGGACGACAACGAAGGCGATACTGGAATGAACATATTAACAGAATGTCAGAAGACAGACTTCCACATATCGCCCTTCAAGGTAACCCTGAAAGACGCAGACCCCCAGGCAGACCTCCAAAAAGATGGAAAGATGGCTGGGAGTCAACATCCCAAGAGCGACATGCAGAGGCACAAACAGATCCCTAGGATCTGCAAAAAGAAGAAGAAGAAGAACAAGATTTATCTGCACATTCGTCTTGGAGATCGCATTTTGACATTCAGTCTACTTTCATCCTTCTTTTGTCAACTCGGTGCTTCACTTCCATACATTACAAGATAATGTTAATACCTCATTTCATGGATTCGTTTCAGGCACTGCTGTCTTCTATCGGCTGCGCAAATAAATTCTGGTCTCCTCATTTTCAGATATTCCCCCAGAGTACAGCCGTATTTATTGTCGGAGCGGGTTGAAGGCACTTCGTTTTCCTCGGAGCAGGAAGATGGACCGTCCGATGCTGAATCTCGACTACGATCGCTGTTCAGACTGCTGAACTCTTGGATCTGTTCGTCGGTCGAAGCCTTGTCTCCGACCGATTCATCATCGTCACTTTTATTAGCACGAAGTGCCCGCACCCCGTTTTTTTTATGCAAATCTTTTTTGCTCCGCGGTTTCGGGACTTTGACAATTATCTCTTCCAAAGGGATCTTTTTATTCTGCAAAGATTCCTCGAGAAGGCTTTCGCTCGACTCTACTATTAAGTTGTACGCTATGGCCTTCGGTACGCATTTCTTTTTTTGTTCTCTCCTTATAAGTTCGGCGATTATCTTCGTCCTTTGTTTCTTGTTGCAGTCTAAGCACAACTTGAGACCCGTGGACAAATTGACAAGTCTGCATGAAGGACACACTAGCAGAGTATCTCCAGTTTTAATTCTGTCAGCTTTTTTAGAATCCTTGGGCCGAGAATCGCACGGTATTGAATGGGATTTCTCTTTACTTTTAGATGACTTGTGGATCGTGGTGGTCGTGTAGGGTGCAGCTGTAGATACGTTAACTTCGTTGACCATAGGCAAAGTATTTCTCGGAGAACAATCGTCACCGCCCGGTTTCTGATGTTGGCATTTGACGCAGGGGGCACTCTTTACTTCCTCGTACCTCTGGATGATGTCGGAATATTCCTTGGAAAAGGCTTTCCTCACCTTTTCGATCAAGCGATCGGACACATGAGAAGACTTGGAGTAGGTTCTCGCTGTATCCTGACATTCACTCGTGACATCTTTTTGCGGGCGGCAAGTATCACTCGCAGATTGCGGTTCTTCTTGACAAATGGGGGCCTGCGGGATATCGATGTTCCGTATGTTCTTGGGAGTCACGATAGGAGATGTGATTGCATCGACAAAAGTAATTTGCCTCTCGGGAATACGGGGTGTTTTCAAATTTGGAGATTTTCTCCCTGTGATATCTTCTACATTCATCGTTTGGCAGGTTTGTTTGTTGATGGAAAAATGTGATTTTAGTTGAATTTCTTTAGCACCATGTTGTGAAGATTTCAAACCGGATGTAGAAGGTAACGATTTTGCATGTAGCTTCGTATTATCGTCATTTTTGTAGTACACCCCCGATCCTCTGATAGTTTGAAAGCTGGTAGGTTCCGGAGAACAACTTTGTTCGTAAGAAACTGGATCGGAAACCTGAGCCGAAGTTTTAGTCGGGGTAGGAGATCGCGAAACGGCACACGACCTCAGTTTTTCCTTTTTAGCGCGTGAGGCGGCAGCCGCCAGCTTGGCATTCTTCGCTAGAGTATACTTCATGATGAGTTCATCATACTCCTTCATGAAGGACTGCAGGATCTTGCACTTTTGATACTTTTCGAAAACTTTTTCTAACTTATGAAGTTGGGTCGGAACATCCTGTTTCTCGGTAGACATTTTGGTGGTATCGCAAGCGGATGAGCTGGAACTTATCAGGTTGCTGCGGCAACATGGACACAGGATACCGGGAAGGCTGTTCTTGCAACACACGCTCCGGAGCGTGGACGAACTGGGAGATTTGGAAAACCAAGGGTGATTTTTGCAGCAGCTCTCTTTATCATTGCAGATGCAATCTGGGTCGTTATCAGCCGGTGGAATAGGCTTTTGAGAGGAGTGAGGCTTTTCATTAGTCTTAGAAATAACTTTCGGGCAGCAAGACGTTGTTTTGGATGTGGTTTTTGGCTCCGATTCGGAACCGTTATCTGACGAACAAGGTTTTTGGGACATCTGAGACCGTTCCTCCAATTTAGAACTAGCTTTTGAATAGCTAGATGTCAGTTTAAACGCGGGCTTTGCGTCCAATTCGGAAAACCTTTGAGATCTTGGTATGTAAGGTCCCAGAGACATCGGTTGGGCTTGCGATTCGTGTGCAGAAATGCAAGTAGTAGGCTTCTTCACTCTCGCTGCCTTTTTAGAAGTGGGGTAAGATGAAACTATTTCTTCCACATTACTGAGGGTATTCTCGCATGACTCGTCGGAACTCTTCTTCAAATTGAGGGGTGGGATGTGCACATATTTATCAGACTCGGGAGAAGGCGAGGCGATCACCGAGTAGTACGCCAGGTTGGTGTTTTCCTGATCGGGAATCGCAGAACGCAGCTTATTCGCAGATCCTCTGTCTCCGCTCGCACCGTCATCTTTGATATCCTTGTGGGACAGAAGAAAACGATCCTTATCGCTTTTTAGCAATTCGAAATTTTCAGGGATGTGTTTGTTTTCGAGTTTAAGTTTTAAAATTGTCAATTGTAAAATTTCCTCATTGATCAGAGAGAGCTGCTTCTGCGTGACGTTCGAACAGATAGACAAAGGGGAATCGGCTTTGTTAATTTTGGACAAGTAATTTGCCAAATCTTTTTCCAAATGCATTTCCTTTCTCTTCTTCAAATAAGCTTCTTCCTTAAGTCGACGGAGCTTACGTTTGTCATCCTCCTTCTTTTTTTCTATGAGATATTGTTCATATATTTCTTCGGATTTTGTTTTTCCTTTTTTGGTATCTTCTCTGGATTCGGAACTAGAGACTTTAGGGGTTGATGAAAGCACACTAAAGGTCCTTCTGGAAACTTCCGTCGATTGTGTCGTTTTGTTATCGACTTCAGATTTATGGGAGGAAGCAGGTTTTGAATGGGTTTCTGAGATATTTTCTACGTTACTCGGGGTTGAATGTTTGCTGTTGCGCGTAGATTTCACCTTATTTTCGAGATAATCAGAGTAAGATAGGGACACGGGAGCACTCTTGACTGTTCTAAAATGGTCACTTGCTTTTGTATTCAACGGCGTATCGGCGGTCAAGCTTCTTTGAATAGGATTAGGTATTTTTTCAAGAATAGAGTCGGTCACAGAATCTGATTGTATTTTGTTTTCGATAATTATCTCTGATTTTTGTTCACTTTCGTGACTTGCAGGTTTGTCATTACTGTCGCTGCTCGTCAGTTTCTCTGCAGAATTAGTTTCTGGCGTTAATTTATCGCTGTCAGAAACGGCTCCGGGATCGCTAGCCTCATCTTCCGGGTAGTCATTTTTTATTAAAATTTGAATGACTTTCTTGACGAGTTTTTTCTTCAGTTGAGGGTCCTTGTTTCGAATCGCGACCAGTTTGCTGATCAGCTCGATGCTGGAGTTGAGGTCCTTGCTGAAAGAGGAGAGCTCGAACATTTTGAGGATGTCTAAAGCGCTCTTGGAGCTTTCGCTGGAGGTGGTGGCCGGCGCGATAGAACCGATGCTGGCGACTCCCTGGCTGGATTCTTGATTGCTTTGCGAAGCTGTCGGATGCAACGCACTCTGGAACATGTGGCCTGGCAAGTATTCAAAACTTCCCGTCCGCGTTAATACGCTATCGCTACATTTGGCGGGAGATTCCGAATCCAGTGCAAAGTTCTCAGAATCCGCATGTTTGCCATCGTCTTCGGATCGGTAGCTCTCAATGCTTTCTTTATCGGGTAGAGCGTATAATTTTTGAGGTAGCTTAAATCCATCCCTTCGTCGCCGTTTTTTAGTCGAGTAAGTGACGGGTTTGTCATTCTTATGTAAAACGTTTAAAATTATCGGTGTCTTGGAGGTAAGTATGTCAGAAAAGGAGTACGGAGCGTCATCGCTTATTGTTTGTGCCGATGTAGATACGTTACTACCCCTGTAGCTTGTCTGTATTTCTTTATTACTTGTAGATATTTCCGTGGGCAATGTTGATTTTGAGGTGTTTGAAGTTGTGGTATTGTACGAGGGCGATGAGGCTTTATAATCCACTGTAGCGGGATGTGGCGACTCTCTTTTATCTTGAACTAGATTATATTGTCTCTTTTCATCCATATGATATAAACTCTCAACATCTTTGCCTAAAGGGCTATTTTTATCCTCTTCCTGTACACCAAACGAGATTTTTTTGGTCATATCTATTTGAATATTCGACGAGTCCTGATAATTTATACAGTCTAATTTGTAACTTCCAGAATTTCTTATACGTTTGATAATGGCTTTGGTATTGGTTTTAGTACTAGCTTTCTTAGTCAAAGATGTCCGAGGCTTCACTTTTAAATTTTGGTTAGTGGCCATGTTTTCTTTTTCAGTTTCTGGAGTGGAGTGAGCGTTTGGAAGCCCCATCTTGACGACGTTTTGCATTTCAATGTCCACGGTTTCGCGTTGTGGAGATTTTCTGTCACTTGCACCTTCCTTATTGTTGTACCTGCTGCGTAAAGCCATTCTTTCGAGGGTACTGAGGTTCCGTTCCGAGAAGCCTCCGAGTTCTGCGTTGGCGTATCCGACATCAGCGAGGGAGTCCCATTCCAACTTCCGAGTGACGCTACTGCCGGGAGAACCGGGTTTGAATGTCGAATGGTCTGTTTGGTTTCCATCTACACAGAAAAAAAATCAATGCTTATTTAATTTCTGGCTATGTTGAGTTAACATTGATAGCATTATACAAAATGAGCTTAGTAAAATTTATATCTATTTATAGATTTGGCGTTTAATTTGAAGAACTCCTTTTTAATTTATGTATCAAATGTTAAATTCAAACACTGATTTTTTGAGTCTACTAAGTTGTATTTTATTGTTAAAAAACACATAAAAAATTAATTTTGTGACAATTGATTCGCCTAGTTATGGCATTTTCACACGAATGTTTGATGAATGAAAAATCAATGTTTGATTTAATATTTTGTACATAAAATATTTTTTTTTATTTATATACAAAAATGTAAGTAATATTAGTATATAATCACTCACCGAGATTTTTATGTCTAACGGTTTTGAGACCGTCTCTTCGTCAGGACAATCACTACAAAAGCATGCGAAAAAGTTGTAGTGAAGTCCTGATGAAGAGACGTCTCGAAACTAGTAGACATAAAAATCTCAGTGAGTGGTTATATACTAATATTACTAACATATTTGTAAAAAATTAAAATATTAGTTAAAATGACTAACCACAAAGTAAATGCCTTAAAAATTAATAGTATTAAGAATATAAATAAATTTTATTACCATCTCCCATTTCTCTGCAGTCCTTGTTGGTAGATTTTTCACTTCGATCCGACATTGTCAACTCAATTTTTGGAGGACTTGAATTTTGATTTTGATCTTCATGTATCTTTGGAGTGTCTCCAATACCCAAAGTGCACGATTTTGATAGTTTCTAAAAAAATAAAAATAACAAAGGCATCATTTTAAATATCATAAATATTATCAGTGCAACAAAAACGCGCTAAGAGTGTCATATATGAAGACTCTAAGGAGCATATCTGGCAAGAGTCTACGAGATAGAATAAGGAACACCAGGATAAGAGAAATATGCGAGATCCGAGATATCGTTAGGTGGGGAAGACAATGAAGAAGACAATGGTGTGCGCATGTGAGGAGAATGGAACCATCCAGACTCCCCCACATCGCACTGCACGGCCAACCTCAAGGTTTCCGGGCAGACCATCAAAGAGATGGATTGACAGTTGGGAATCAACATCGCAGGAAGCTTATCCCTTTTAAAAACAGGCCACGAGGCACACCAAGAAGAAGAAGAAGAATAGTTATCGGTGTCATTCCTGTCATCAATAGTAATATAAAATATATGTAAAAAGACCTCCACTGACAAGACACATAAGGTGGCTTGATGGGTCTCTGCAAAAAAAAGTTAGTAATGTATATGAATGTATATATGTATTTATATTTATTTATTTATTGAACGGCATATATCTTAAACATAATACATATATACAGCAGTATCTTATATAAAAATACAGTAATGAATTCACTAATAGAGAAACAAAAAGTCTTAATCATAAAATAATAATAAAATAACATATAGTAAGCACTGGTAAATATATGTCTCCTTCACACACTAACAGCGAGCAGCAAGAGAGAGTGAAACACAAAGTTTAAATTTATCCATTATAACATATGTAAATATAAAGTTAGCAAATAAATGTTTCAATAAAAAAAATTGGTTGGTGCAATAGTAAAACAAATGCTTAGAATTTACCTTTTGGGAGAAGGGTTCCAAATGCAAGGACCTAAATGCTATATCCTCACACTCCCTGTTGTCGCTATTCAAAGATCTGGATATTATTTCCCGGGTGGAGAGCTCTTTTACTTGACAATGGCTGTGATCGTAGACGGGGTTCAGACATCGAGCTGTTACGAATTCCGAATCAGTACGAATACTCGACGACGTGCAAGACTTCGGAGCACCGTGGGAGAAAAAATACTGCTCCAAATCTCTGTTCTGGCCGAAACGTTTGAAATAATCTAAAATTTGCGGACTAACGCTATCTTTCACTTCGAGCAATTTAGCTTTTTGACGCGACGAGGGATTTTCGCCAGAATCCATACTTTTCTAAATAAACCTTTATCAGAATGTTATTCAGATGGACGTTTGAAACGTTTTTTAGACATCTCCACGATTTTACGACACACAAACGTTATAGATAAATGTTTTGCAACAATTCAAAACTTTGAAAAACGGTTTTCTCTAATGACATTCCGTTTGAATGTAGATTTGTTGATTTTTGACGCAATTTAATGGACATAGACAATAATTTTCCTAAAGACAAAAAGAAAGGAATGTTTTGTTTATTTTTCAGTGAAATTGTCTATGCCACTACTGTCGTACTGTGTTCTGTCAAATAGACATAATTCCGTTTTGACATTTTGGTGGGTTGATTAAGATATTGGTAACTAAATGCAATTTTCATATGAAAAACTATCATTCTAAATACCGGTATCATATCACAGTATAATAACACAGATATTCGTCTAAAATGTCTCGTAAAAACACTAGATTAGACGCCAAAAAAGTGGTGAGTAAAAATTTTATTTCCAAATTTTAATAGGCTCATATTTTCGTGTATCCAATTTGTAATCTTGTACGTTTCTTTAATAACAGAATTCAGAACTATTGACTCTGACATATGGAGCTTTGGTGGCGCAAATGGTAAAGGATATTGAGAATGTCGATGACGTCAATAAACAGTTGGAACGCATCGGTTACAACATGGGCGTTAGGCTTATAGAAGATTTTCTGGCCAGAACTAATACGGGAAGATGTATGGAGCTCAGGGAAACTGCGGACAAAATACAACAAGGATTCAGGTTTTTGTTCCTTCTTATTATAATTTATTTCATCGTACACATATTTTAAATTGACAAGGATGATTTCGTATATTTGGGTAGTATGTTTTCTAGGGATGGAAAGATTGATAAAGACACAGAAAGGAGAGTGAATGCTGGAAACAGAGTGAATGGTGCACTGAAATCAGTTTTAGCAAATAAAAATCTATCAGATAAAACTAAACTGCCAGTACACAACGGAGTTCTGGTTCTTACTCTTATGTATGGAAGCGAAGCATGGAGTTGGCAAAAGAAGGATGAAAGCAGACTGAATGCAGTCGAAATGCGATCCCTCAGACGAATGTGTGGCAAAACGATGTTTGATAGATGTTTGAATGATGAAATAAGGAAAGAATGCAAGGCTGAGAAAGCAGCCGGGTCAGGAGTCGTAATAATTGTCGAGTATGTATGAGGGGATGCATGAACGTGGAAGAGGCGAAGAATGTTTGCAAAGACAGAGTGGTGTGGCATTCTATTCTCTCTGCCTAGCGGTATTTACTACGGAAAACTTAAATTTACAAATTTATCGTTTTATTCTACAAAGTTTTATAAAATGTGCCACAAACTATCTGCAAAAGACATTCAAGAAAACATCTTATTATTTTTTTACGGTATCATACAAAGTGAATGATGAATGATAAGTAGAGTGTTATCCGTGAATATTGTTATCCACCTTGAAGTGTGTACTTTCTTAGCATTTCTTCTCCATGTTATAATGGATAAATTTAAATGTTGTGTGTTCACTCTCTCTCGCTGCTCGCTGATAGTGTGTGAAGGAGACGTGTATTTACCAGTGCTTACTATTTGTTATTTTATTATTATTTTATGTTTAAGACTTTTTGTTTCTCTATTAGTGTATTCATTAGTGTATTTTTATATTAGATACTGTATATATGTATTATGTTAAAGTTTTTAGCCGTTCAATAGATAAATAAATATATAAAATAATCTTCTTCTCTGGTTTCAATCGTGGGATTGGTTTGCAGCAATTTCCTCTGTTATTCTCTTCCACACTGTGGTACTTCTAGAAAATTTGGTGATGGACTTACAATCTTGTATTTATTTAGATTGGCAGTGACAGGTATATTGAAAGCTTTTAAATGTAAATTCACAGTAAAATCGGGATACAATTTTATATTGTTTCACATTTTTAATAAATTTCGCAACTTAGTTAAAAAAAAATTGCTTAGCAAGAGCACATCTGTCAGGAAGCCTAGATGCTTCTGCATCAGATCTGGGCATGCGGTGGGACAGCTTTCAATGTTCTTCTCTTCCATTCTTCCCTGTCTTGTGCGGCTCTTTTGAAATGTGCATATGATGAGCAGCGCACGTCCACCAACAGGTCCTCCAGGTACTTTCGGCGTGGGCGTCCCCTAGAGTTTGTTCCCTCGGTCATACCCTCCATTATGGCATGCAAGAGACCTTCTTGACATATTACACGGCCAATTCCATCTTGCACGCCTTTCGGACAAGGTCCTGAGCAGGTGCCTTCCTCCTTCGATTCCTTGAAGAACTTCCTCATTCATGATGATAAAATATTACCATACCGCAAAGTTAACAATGCTTTTTATATACAAATTATTTAAGGTTATACCTGGGAATGCAGCCGTCTGTGTCTTCGTGGAGCAGTTCGGGGGACGAGTTCTCCCTGACCTGGGAGCAGTGCCCCATCTCCGAGTGGGTGGAGCTGCCCCCCGAGGTCAAGGGGCTGAAGTACTGCAACCTGCTCTGCGGGGCTCTCCGGGGCTCCCTCGAGATGGTGCAGCTGGAGGTGCACTGCTGGTTCGTGCAGGTCTGTACTGCCGACACAATAAAACAACGCTTTAAAAAATATATTCACACACTATGGACGGGAAAGGTATTTCTACCCGTTTGGTCGATTGGAGCTTCAGAACGGGGTATTTTTATTTATAGATTTGGCGTTAAGTTTGTAGAACTCCATTTTAATTTATGTATTGAATATTATTTTTTGACATCTCATCTAAGATGAAGAAGAATATGGAAGTCTGGGCATTTACGGGGCTGACGACCGTCATAGGCTGGTTTAAGTGATCACTTTACACATTGTGTAACATACACCAATTCTACCCATTATTGACAACCACACTACTCAAATTCTTGGAAGTTCTATATGTATGAACCAATTCATTGTTATTGAATCACTAGAACTTCACTAGAGACATCTATTGATGAGATGAAAAGAAGCTTTTTATTGAGCAGAAACTCTTATATCAGTATTCTTCTTCATCTTTGATTCCTATAATTGGAGATAATCCAGATTTTGTGAACAAGTATTTGGACACACTCAAAATGTTGTATGTATTAAATGTTACATCAAACACTGATACTGAGTCTATTTAGTTGTATTTTATTGTTAAAAAAAAACACATAAAAATCAATGCTGTGACAATTGTTCTGCCTAGTTATGGCATTTTCAAATGAATGATGGGTATTAAAAGGGAATTAAATGGTAATTTCTAAGTCAGAATATAAGGAATTACATATTTAATGTTTTTATATGAATATTATGTACCAATGTCTTTGTTAAGGTCTGAACTATATGTATATAATTATCAAATCCGTTGCTAGCGTTCCGCAGGCATAAAAAACACCCATCCGAAGCGTATTAAAATCAAACACTGATTTTTAGGGTCTACTCAGTTGTTTATTTTATTAAAAAAAAAACAATAAAATGCGTGACAATTTTTTTTATTCATAAAAATATGTTACTTATAACAATTATAAAAAATAAATAAAAACTCCCCCCACATATCGCTCACTCCTTTCAAGAACGTCATAAATCAAAAAACGTGATATTTCAGGAGAACGTTTTTAGAGTTTAAAAATATAACACAATGCATTAAAAATAAATATCAAGCCACTTATGTAACTTTTTACTGTGTAACAAATCTTTTTAGGTAGAATCTGAAGGTTTTTTCTCCATTTGAAAAATATTTAGTTTATTTAAAAAAATAATTAAACAATACCTTTCCTTCAAAATGCAAAAACAACACTTTCTGCCCCCCTGTAGCGGGTAAATATTGAGTTAAAAATATGCCTCTTTTGCTGGGATATAGTACATTTTCTGGGCATTCCGAAAATACGCACAACTGAAAATTGACGATTTTCGATTTATGACGTTCTTGAAAGGAGTGAGCGATATATGTAGTTTTATCCGCAGAAACTCACTCCTGGACACGATAAGCATATTTCGAATTATCTTTATCATAATTTTTTTATATAATATTTTCTCATTTGTTATATTTTCTAATTTTTTATATTTTCTTATTTGTTTATTTTAAATATGCTTCCTACCTTATGTTTTTCTCATTTATTTCTTTTAAATATGCTTCTTGTGCCCATTTATTTTACCTGTTTATTGTTTTTATATTTTGCTATGTACAGTGAAACCTCTATCTATCGTTCCTCGAATAATCGTTTTCCCAGATGTGTCGTTTATTTCTTCTACCCCCAATTCATTCTATACAAAAATAGATCGCATCGATCGTTTCTATCCACCATTTTACCGTATTCATAGTTTGAATTATGCTACATATTTGATATAATTTGTCTGTTTTTTTACTTTTAATTTTCTCAATTTTGTTACATTCGACGACAATATTTCAACGTGTGGGATACAGACTATCGAAAGCTTGTGTGATGAATACAGCAGAAGAGGTCTGAAGACCGTTGGGTTCTGTTCAACTTTATATATATATATAAATATATATATATATATATATATATATATATATATATATATATATATATATATATATATATATATATATATATATATATATATATATATATATATATATATATATATATATATATATATATATATATATATATATATATATATGTATGTATGTATATATATATATATATATATATATATATATATATATATATATATATATATATATATATATATATATATATATATATTATATATATATATATATATATATATATATATATATATATATATTTATATATATATATATATATATACATATATATATATATATATATATATATATATATATATATATATATATATATATATATATATATATATATATATATATATATATATATATATATATATATATATATATATATATATATATTATATATATATATATATATATATATATATATATATATATATATATATATATATATATATGTATATATATATATATTTTTTTTGTTTATTTATTTTTTAAAATAAATAAATATATTTATTAACATCTAAAACTTGTATTCCTGAAATTTCCACCTACTAATGGTTATGCAGATTGGGAGGACGTTATCTTTACTCGATCGTATCTCCTTGTGTATTGACTTCTTTATCCCGCATTCATTGTTTTCCCGCATTCATAGTTTATTTCAATAGGTCCCTTTAAAAACGATAGATAGAGGTTTCACTGTATTAGTATTAGTTTGGTTATTTAAAAAAAAATCTTTTTTGTTACTTTATTATTGTGTTCCAGTCTTGTTAACCTTAATCCCATGTCCCAAAATGAGAAATAGAAATTACTCAAACGGAAATTACATAATTGGGAATATTATATGTATGACTTATGTTGTAATATGTTTTGAAATAAATAAAAAATAAAAAAATTCATCTTTCAACAGGATCAACTAAAAGGAGATCCAGTGACAGAACTGAGGGTGAAATATATTCGAAGATTGGAGGACGCCATTCCAGCTGGAGAAGATTGAACGCTCTTCTTCGCTAATTTAATAGTCTATTGTCTTATATTAATGTATTCCTGTTATTATGTTACGATCAGTACGGTTTCAACAACTCTTATGTTTACTCAATAAAAATACATATTTAAAGCTGATATCTTGTTTTATTCCCATATTTAATAAAAAATATCATCTGACTCTCACAAAATATCAAATGGATGTGTTTGGTGAGAAGCAATTATTTTATTAAAATCAAATTTTAATTAATTAATTTATTAATTATTATTATTTTATTATATATTTTATTCATTTTATTATTATTTTAATAAAATAATCATGTCATTCCACAAAGTTAATGCCAAATCAATAAATAATAGAAGCAATTATTTTTAATTTTAATTCAAATTTAACTTGTTCAACAACACTACTTCTCAAAATCTATATTGATATCGCTCACTCCTTTCAAGAACATCATAAATAAAAAAACTTGATTTTTCAGGAGAATGTTTTTTAAGTTTAAAAATACAACACAATGTATTAAAAATAAATGTCAAGCCACTTAATGAACTTTTTACTGTGCAACAGATCTTTTGAGGTAAAACCTGAATGTTTTTTCTCCATTTGAAAAATATTTAATGTATTAAAAATAAAATATTAAACAATACGTTTTCTTCAAAATGAAAAAACATCACTTTCTGCCCTGTAGCGGGTAAATATTGAGTTAAAAATATGCCGCTTTTGCTGGAATATAGTACATTTTATGGGCATTCCGAAAACATGCACAACTGAAAATTGTGGATTTTTGATACATGATGTTGTTGAAAGGAGTGAGCGATATGTGCTTTGATGCATTCCGCTTCATTTTCAAACACCTTATGTGAAAATTATGTGGAATGCTTTGAAACACTTGTCAGAATAGATTTTAAGAAATAGTGATATTTATTATGTGAAATTTAAATTTTAAATGTATGGATATTACTACAAAGGAATAACGTATGTAACATTGTATATAATAGAAGGACCTTCAACCTGAGGGCGAGGAGAGCTGACCCTAACAGTCTACAAAGAAGATAAGTTGGCAAGGAAGAAGAAGAGTTATTACCACAAAGTGACTGCTGAATCATGAAAAAGACAACTATTTTATTAGATTGAAAACCATTTTTTAAAAGATTCTAACAATATGTATATACTTATGTATATATATGTGATGGAATTGCATTTTAATATATTATTAGATTGAAACCAATATTATTAGCTTTTCCACTTTATTTTTATTTGACCAGTGACCGGGTTTCGTCGTTACCGACATCATCAGACTGGTGGGAGGCTATACAAATTGTTATGTTATATATAAAACAAGGCAGTAGTTGAAAACCATGATTAGATATCAAATCATGGTTATCAACTCCTGCCTTGTTAATAATAAAAGCTAAAAATATTGGTTTTAATCTAATAACATTTTGATAATTTCTTAAAAAATATGTATTGATGAGATGGTTGAATTCACATTCAATTAATTATCTTTTTGGTTCACTCATTAACGGTTTGGAAAGGAGGTCATTGACATCTCTCTGATGGGAAATCCGGTGTTTGAATGAATTTCTTGAAGAGATTCATACAAATTGTTAATAGAAACTCTTAGGGAGTTTGAGCACTACCTGTTATTTTACCGTCCGGCAGTCCGGTTTTGAAAAATGAAAGCGACTACGACAGTTTAGCGTGATCGAATTTACGCGTAACATGTTCACGCACCGATCCGAAGAAAGATGGACAAAAGCATAAGCCAATCCAAGCCAATCATCGTTTTGAAATGCTAACTGACGTGCCGGACGGTAAAATTCCGTGTAGTGGACAAACGCCCTTACTGTAATTTTCTCATTTTTAATGCAATGTAATAAAATGCCAAATTTCTTTCTCCTGCGTATCTCTTTAAGTTTAGAATTTTTTAAATAATTGGTTTATTAAAACAAATTTATAAGGCGAATGTGGTTGGTAATAGAAGAGGAAAACTTGACATGTATTTCAATACTTGGATGTGGTCAGGCAGGAGTCGAAATAATCAGCGGGTATGTGTGAGGAGATGCATGAATCAAGAATTGGCGAAGATTGTTTGCAAAGACGGATTGGTGTGGCGTTCTATTTTCCCTGTCTACCCCTACGGAAAGCGGCGTGATAGTTAGTTGGTTAAATTAAAATATTATTGTATAAAATTGTATTTTTTTTTTTTAACCCTTATACGCACCAAATGGTGCATAGGGCACTGCTTCATATAAACGCAGTGTTATCTTGATCGTTTACACACGAAGGAAAGGTGATCAGCCCTCCGCTTCAGGTACCAGTCCAGGGTAATATTAAATAAATATTACAGTGAAAAAATCACTTATATTTATTTTACCCCCCCTGGGAATCGAACCCAGGACCTCCAGAACGGTAGGCGAGCGTGCTGACCATTACACTACGGAGGCGGAAAATTGTAATTAGAGCCATCTATATATTTCTTATTTTGCTTTTGCTACTCGACCATAGATGGCATTACAAGTAATATAAGAAAAATGTGAAATTATTTCTTATGAATATGAATGTTTAACAGTGGAAATTTGCAAAACTAATTGATGCAAGTACGGGTTGGTGTAAAAGATATTCGTAGATAAAATAAAAAATCCTAAATGCAATGCCAAGTATTTTTTTAAATTTGTTATGTACTACCCGACACGTCGCGACCGACGTGTCTCAAACATTTAAAAATGTTTTATGCTGAGCGTTGCTGTGGCTCAGTCAAGTAAAATGGAATAGAAATGAAAAAAGAAAGCACACATTTTTAATACATTTAATTTTGCAATGCCTGTGTAGCATCGAAAATATTGATAAACTATATTATTTATTGATTCGGCATTAACTTTGTGGAATGACATGATTATTTTAATAAAAATTAAACACTTGAATAATCCACTTAATTGAGTTTTATTTTAAAATGTTGTTCCTTAACCCCCCTCCCTATATTTATTAACCTATATACACACCTAAATATATTTTTATTCGTTAGTTTTAATTTGTACCAGAAGATGAAAACAATTGTCGTTTTCGAAACTAGTCGTAAATAAAAATAAAACTCAATTAAGTGGATTATTCAAGTGTTTAATTTTTATTAAAATATTGATAATCTAAGCAACCATAATGAAATCGAATACATTGAGATATCAAGAACCATACTGTCCCCAAACAGATGGCGCTGTCATTGCGGTAAAAATGGAATTGAAAACATACCCGTTATCAGTTAAATTTTTATTTACATAGACATAATCATTATCATACCTTAGAACCCTAACTGTCCATCTCCTCCTCCCCTGACCCCTCCTCACTTCCTTAAACTTTCTACCTGATTCCCTTTTCCCATGCCTTCCTTACTCTATCGCCATTTTGTTTTTCTATTCATGTTACCCTGTTTTAAATTCTTAATTTGTAATTATGCTCTCTTATGTTTCTTTGTTTTTCTTTTTTCTTATCCTTGTCTTAACCTGTTCAAGCATTATCTCCCCACTAATTTCTAACAGACATCAAAAGGTACAAGCCTAGATCGTTCACACTAGTCTGTTTTTTTGGTTGGTTGGAAGATATTGCTTTATAGCAATAAGCCCGCCAACGTACACACATATTGTACAAAAGTTCAAATAAAATAAAATAAAAAAATAAATAAGATTATATTACATAGACGCTTATTCAAATGGCATTGCATTTCGAACAAACGAACAATAACATCTTCAAATTTGTTTAAAAATAATAAACAATACTTATTTTATAAACTTTATAAAATGTATAATTTATATTTGAAGCACTAACTTTGTGATTTCCCATTTTATAATTAAAATGTAACTTTGTTTTAAAATCACTATAAATATTTTCATAACTTAATTATAATGTCTACCGGTTTCGAAGCTAACCACTTCTTTATTGTCTTCTATTAATCAGTCTTGATAAAGAAGCGGTTAGCTTCGAAACCGGTAGACAATATAATTAAGTTGTTATAAAATATTTATCGTAATTTTAAAACGAAGTTACGTATTAAATATATTTATAAAATGCGTCACCTTTGTGATATTTTTATCAGTAAAAAACATTCATGATTATATTATTACGAAAATGCGCTGCATAAATTACTCATAATTGTTTTTTTATGCATAAATTTATAACCTGGAAGTTTTTAATATACTGATAATAATAATCTTTTTATTTCGTAAGTAGGTACATATCTATAAATTGGGACATTCATTAAATTAAACGTTGGCACAAGTAGGTTTTTCTGTGAGAAAAATAAAGCTTGCGATCATATCTCCGAATCCATTAGATAAATCATTGAAATTCACACAGGTATGCAGTATAAAAACTTTGCGGAAAATGTGAATTTAACAAAATCTTAATTAAGCTGAGTGATCTACAGCGATTGCCCGATAAATTGAATTAATTCCATTATTGATAAGATGAATGATTGTTTGAGGGTCTACCTTAATCTTATGGTTTGCATTTTTGGCAAATTTGAGGGGTTTCTCGGTTTTCCTTACGAAGCGGTTTTGCATCCCAATTATATCGAGATTGAAAATGAAATCTCTTGAAACATTCCGCTAAGTGATGAATAATTCATTTTGTTATGAATCCGCATTCATCTTACCTAACAATCGTTATATTCAATTGTGGATTTTCGAAAGACGTCTGCTCAGAAATGGTTGATTTTGAATATCTACGAACGCAAGATATATTCCGTAACTAAGTGCAAACACGGTAATTATAAATCGTGTTTTTTTGTTTGGTTACGCCTGGTAAAAAAGCTACAGGACATAGACAATAGTAATGAATAAAATATAAATAATAATGAATCCATAATTAACAACATGACGATGAGTAAAACCTTCCCCCTATTGTCTATGTTCCCAGTGATAAAAAAATACTGATAAAAATAATAAATAAATAAAAATGAGAAAAAACTCCTACATTTTTTTCATTCTCCAACGTCCCAAGGACACAACTCTAAAATTGAGACTTAGCTTCACATACGGTGTTAAGTGAAAATGATGCGGAATGCATTGAAACACGTGTCACATTAAATTTGAAGAAATAGTGGTATTTAACAAGTGAAATTTAAATAAAAAACTATAATAGTATCTACCTCGATATATGTATCTTAGTGGTACCCAGTGGCGTGCAAAGAGAATAAATTAAGGTAAGCAGTAGAGGTAGGTAGTAAGGTAAGCTAGTACTACTTACTAGGGTAGGTATTGAAAGGTGTCCCACCGCATGCCCAGATCTGATACAGAAGCATCTAGGCTTCCTGACAGATCTGCTCTTGCAAAGCATTTTTTAAAACTAAGTTGTAAAATTTATTGACATGTGAAACAATATAAAATTACATGTATATTGAAAGCTTTTAAATGTAAATTCACAGTAAAATCTGGATCTTAGGGTAGGCAGTAGAGGTAGGAGTAAGGTAAGCTAGAAAGCTAGGTACTAATTACAAATGTAGAGTAGGCACTGGTTGCGTTTTTATATGTCACGCGGGTAAGTTAGTATGGGTACTGTTTTTCTGCCTATATGGAATGTACGCCCCTGGTGGTACCAAGCATATCAGTTTGTAATTAGCTTATTTGCAATTCCTCGCAATGGGCTTGTTACTGGGAAGATGGATGTGGGAAGTCAGCGGTCAGCATGTGATGATGACTCGAGATGAGTCTTGTTCGCAAATGTCATCCGTTAACGTTTGTCATGTTCGAGTTCAAATGTCAAATGATATGTCAATGGGGAATTATCGTTGTTTGAATATTACTCCTGATTGGACCGCTAAATGGACCCCACAAGACGCTCCAATTATCTTCATCTCTCGATAACCGAGTATTATTCATAATAAATGTTATACATCAGTGGTTCTATAACATTTCTCCTAACCATCATCCGCACCCGATGGTGCATAGGGCGCTGCATCATATAAACGTTCATGATCAGTGTTATAATGAACGTTTATATGATCTAAAATGATGATTTAAAACAAATAAAAATAAAATCTTGATCATGAACACATGAAGGAAATATGATCAGCCCTCCGCTTCAGGTGCCAGCCCAGGTTATATTTATTTGACCCCCCTAGGAATCGAACCCGGGACCTTCAGTACGGTAGATGAGAATGCTGACCATTACACTACGGGATGTACTGTGGATACTACTAAGGATAACTGTGTTATGATTCAGACCTGAAGATGGAAGCTTAGCTTCCGAAACTAGTAGTCATAAATAAAGTCAAGTGGTAAAAAACAAGTGTTTAATTCAATAATTTTAACAGGTCTTACCACAAAGTAAATGCCGAAACAATAAATAAAATACAAAATAGTTAAAACTTTTATTTTAAAAAATCTTTATGTTTTTTGGTGAACCGCGAATTTTCATTATGATCAAAAGTGCTTCTTGACTTCAAAAAGGTTCAGAACCACTGATATAGTTTGACGTGGCATTTCGTTTGGTGAGTTATTATTGTCCCACATTTATAAAACTTATTGTTTAATAAATTGGTACGTCTGCTTGTAACCTAACCTAACCTGCCCTACAATTTTTATTATTTATTCTTTCAGACACGGATTATTCACCCTACGAATGTTATTAGAAATACCTAAAATTGAAACGTTATTTCAGGCACTCTCTCATAAAAATATATGTGAAATAATAGATCATTTTCAGACGGGAGGAATATCAAATTTAACATACTCAACCTATAAAGGATCGTATTAGACTCGTTTTGTGTTTATAACAGCCGATATAATCAATATTTTCATTCATCATTTTCTTTTGCAAAATTCGCCTTCGCAAAAAACGTTATTTCAGGTACTCTCTCATAAAAATTATGTGAAATAATGGATCATTGTCAGACGGGAGGAATATCAAATTTAACATACTCAACCTATAAAGGATCGTATTAGACTCGTTTTGTGTTTATAACAGCCGATATAATCAATATTTTCATTCATCATTTTCTTTTGCAAAATTCGCCTTCGCAAAAAACGTTATTTCAGGTACTCTCTCATAAAAATTATGTGAAATAATGGATCATTGTCAGTGGTGTGGGGTTCTATTCTCTTTGCCTACCCCTGTTCAGGTCAAGAGTCGAGTGAAAAATGCAGCTCCCTCAATTAAAAACAGTCACGTGTTTAGATAAAAAAAAATTAGTTCTAATTTCGAAACGCGTCTCTTTATTGCATCGTGTAATTTGAAAAACAAATAATAATAAAAAATAAAAATACTGTATACGTATCGCTCACTCCTTTCAAGAACGTCATATATCAAAAACTTGATTTTTCAGGAGATCGTTTTTAAAGTTTAAAAATATAATAAAATGCATTCAAAATAAATATCAAGCCAATTATTGGTTATTTTACTGTGCAACACATCTTTTTAGATAAAGCTTAATATTTTTTCTCCATTTGAAAAATATTAAGTATATTTAAAAAAATAATTAAACAATACCTTTTCTTCAAAATGCAAAAACATACTTTCTGCCCTGTAGCGGGTAAATATTAAGTTAAAAATATTCCGCTTTTGCTGGGATATAGTACATTTTCTGGGCATGTCGAAAACATGCACAACTGAAAATTGTCGATTTTTGATATACGACGTTGTTGAAAGGAGTGACCGATGTATGCGTAATGAAATGAAAGTATTACATGACGTGTTCGCTTCGAATTATTACCCATTCATAATGAATATAATACGTCGCTTAATAAATATGAATTATATAATTATCGTCCGTGTTATTATTTTTACAAGGATAATATTACCCCCTAATTATCGTGACTATTAAATAAAAACCGAGCGACCCGATCCCCGACTGTTATTTGTTCAATAAAATGCACGAAAAAACTTGGAATTACCGTTATAACAACATAATTTTATGTCAAATGCCCGTGATTACTTCTTTATGGGAAATAGTTCTAGTCCCTAGTGGAAAATGGCCGCCTACAGCCGGCAAACACAAAATAAGAGCGTTTGTGCACTACACAGAATTTTACCGTCGGTAGTCCGGTTTTTAAAAATAAAAGCGACTGCGACAGTTAAGCGTGATCGAATTTACGCGCATCGTGATCACGCACCGATCAAGCGTACCGATCCGAAGAAAGACGGCCAAAAGCACAAGCCAATCCAAGCCAATCATCGTTTTGTCACGCTAACTGAAGTGCCGGACGGTAAAATTCCATGTAGTGCACAAACGCCCTATGGACGCTTGTCCACTACCCGGAACTGTCTATTACCATCCGGCAGTCCGGTTTTGAAAAATGAAAGCGACTACGACAGTTTAGCGTGATCGAATTTACGCGTAACGTGTTTACGCTCACGCTCCGATCAAGAGCTCCGGTCCAAAGAAAAATTGACAAAAGCACAAGCCAATCCAAGCCAATCATCGTTTTAAAACGCTAACTGATGTGCCGGACGGTAAAATTCCGTGTAATTTCGTGTAGTGGACAAACGCCCTAAGTCTGCATTAGGTTGATATAATAGGTGCCCCTTTCACTATTGACGATAGTGACGCACGTAATCGATCATGATAATGACCGGTTGAAGCTATGATAATTCGGTTATTGTTCTGTTAGTTTACTATTAGTGTCCGCCTAAGTAGTGTAATGGTCAGCACGCTCGGCTACCGTTCTGGAGGTCCCGGGTTCGATTCCCAGGAGGGGTGAAATAAATATAAGTGATTTTTTCACTGTAATATTTATTCAATATTACCCTGGACTAGTACCTGAAGCGGAGAGCTGATCACCTTTCCTTCATGTGTTAATGATCATGATAACACTGCGTATATAAAATGCAGTGCCCTATGCACCATCGGTTGCGGATAAGGGTTTAAAATTGAATTGAAAGATTGAAACAACTGATTTCAGTGGGCCATTCACATTGTTCCCAGCATTCACTCTCCTCTCTATATCTTTATCAATGTTTCCGTCCCTAGGAATTAGTCGATTCACATGACCGATTATTTTTATCGCTGCACTATAAGCTAATCATCGGGAATTGGGTTCAGCGCGGGTTCACGGCGTCCAGCGGTTATTAGTTCTGGATTGCTTCCGGTTTCTGCAAATTGCGGGTCGGTATCTAGCCGTTACCGTGGCCCACACACCGAGCCGCGCCACATTGCAACTCGAGTAGGTACCTAACCTCTTCGGTACCTACTTGCAGTTGCCCCTTCTAAACATTCAGTTAGGTACCTACCTATTTTTGCAGGTGAAGAAAACCCTTTTCATGAGACAGAAAATTATGTATCCTAATTTTTCTATGGTTAATGCGATTTTCCACCTTACCTACATATCGTAGTCATACAGCAGAAAGTGACCAAGTGCATTTCTTACAAAAGCGTGATCATTGACTATTTGATATCTTACTAGCTTAATATTGCCGTGAAAAAATCCCAAAGGATTTTAAACTTGGGAGTATAATATATTGACTTGTTAAAAATGACTAGCTGCATTGATGTTTATTTTTTTGCCAAGCAAAAGTGACTTAAATGGCCCTCCTGAACATTTTACGTTTTGTTAGTTGGTCACTTCCTACTGTACGACTACGATATCCTTTTGTATATGTGATGGTATATAATACAATAGATTTCATCTTGTTTACAATCGTTTACGACAAAGTATTTTTTTCCATGCATTTTTAGAATGCTAACGCTATTTATAATAACTCAATTATGTATTGCATAATCTTGGATTCGCTATTTTTTTATCATTGAGGTTTTTATTTTAAAGATGGTAACTATGTATGACAGATGTTCGAATAAGGAAAGAAGAAAAAGGCTGAAATCACTATCTAGAAGGCACTATCGATAAAATTAAGAAAGGCGGGTTGAGACGGTTTGGATATGTGGAACGAATGAGTGAGGAAAGAATAGAAAATCTTATTTATGAGGCGAATGTAGTTGGAAAAAAGAGCACAGCAAGACCAAGGAAAACTTGACATGGTCAAGTATTTCATATACTGCATGCATTACGTATAAGAAGACGCATGAATATAGATGGGGCGAAGATTGTTTCCAAAGATATATTGGTTTGGCGTTCTATTCTTTCTGCCTATTTTATTTATTTGAAAATTTAACAGAGTTACATAAATACATTTACAATAATGAAACAAAAAAAACAGGTAATTGTAACATTCCAATAATAAAATACGCAATCATTACATAATACATTGAATTCGCTAATTTGTGTAGGTACTTGTAATCACAGAGGTTTTCATTTTGAATGGTTACAAATTTAACCAGCCTTTGGACAATTTATTCAAAAATTCACCTGTATACAAAAAATCATAGCTTGTAAAATGCATTAAAATTTATATTTGTGCCATAAGATATTATACGTATCGTAGTTGGAGGGGTCTACATACAAATGTGAATAATTATCATTAAAAAAATATACGAAATATCGTTTTCACTGTCGTTATAACAACAGTAAATTGGTTTCTCGGGCAAGTCGAAAAAATATCATAATCATATATTTTTATTTCAATTGACACAATTTCATTAAATTCAATTACAAGTAATACGACCATTTAAACAATTCTAAAAGCACCTACCTATGTGCAGTTGGGTGAGTGAACTGACTTAAAGGCGAGTTAGTTATTTTTTACAGAGTTTTTCATTATTTTATTGTCGATAGTATCTGGGTACCTACCTTAATTCGAAATCGCATTGCGTGTATAGGGGGTGTTAAAATCTCGTGAGACATTCTAATATTACCAGTCTAGAAAATACACGTGGCAAATGTGAGCGGGAAAACAGAGCGAGGACGACCGAAAAAGACTTGGCACGACAAATCAATCATAACCTAAAATCTGGTGGTGTCAAAAGTCTGCGTAATCGGAGAGCATGTATGACTAGATGTATGGATGTCAAGGAGGCGAGGAGTGTATGTCAAGACAGCAGAGTGTGGCGTTCCATCCTTTCTGCCTACCCCTGTAGTAGTAGTAGTAGTACCAGTCTATATGAATATACTATAAAAAAATTGCAACATTTTGAGTATGTCCAAATACTTGTTCACAAAATTTGGATTATCTCCCCAATTACAGGAGTTATTTTCATATTATTTTATGACATCTCATCAAAGATGAAGAAGAATATGGAAGTCTGGGCATTTACGGGGCTGACGACCGTCATATGCTGGTTTAAGTGATCACTTTACACACGTGTAACATTCACCAATTCTACCCATTATTGACAACCACACTACTCAAATTCTTGGAAGTTCTGTATATATGAAACAATTTAGAAACCTTGTTCTTGAATCACTATAACTTCACTGGAGACATCTATTGGTGAGATGTAAAGAACCTTTTTACTAAGCAGAAACTCTTATATTAGTATGTGAGGTCCGAATCCTGGATTATAATCACACACATGAGAAAAGCCAGATAATACCCTTTTCATTTTTATTAATTAAATCGTGAGAATACCTTTTGTTTTTCTACGTTCTTCCTACAACTGTTAAAATTTCTAAATTTTGTTTTTAACAAGATATACGATATGTGTTATTTTGTCCACGTTTGAAGTTGAATTAATGGTCAGCGTGTTTAGCTACCCTAGTTTGCAGGTCCTGGGTTCTATTCCCGTGGGGGGGTCAAAATAAATAAAGAAGCGTAGGAGTTCTGAGGACATCTAAGTAATCGCATTTCGACTGCATTCAACCTTATTTCATCCTTCTTATTTTTCAGATGAATGTGCGCCAAAACAATATTTGATAGATGTTCGAATGGTGATACAAGGAAATAATACTGAAATAAAGCCGAATGAGTGAAGAAAGAATAGTTAAACAAATTTATGAGGCGAATGTAGGAAAAATTTCAAATGTCGGGTATGTATGAGGACATGCATGAATGTAGAAGACGTGCAGAACGTATGCAAATAAAGAGTGGTGTGGCGTTCTATTCTCTCTGCCTATCCCTGCGGGAGAGCGGCGTGATGGTGAGTCAATTAGTTAACTTAGGTACCAAAATATGTACCCACTCAGATGATAATTTGGGTATTAATTAACCTGTCAAATTAATAATTTATTTATTGTAACTGCAGACAGTTGGTAGAATTCCATATTGAATTGTTGGGTAATATATCCTAAATTAAACAAGGTTTATTGGATTGAATTCTACATTTATTTATGTATATATATATATACGTGACGCGTTTCGTCTTATACACTCAAGTGTTTGAAAATGTCTTAATAATGTCGAGTGTTTGATAATGTCTTAATAAGACGAAACGCGTCACGTATTAACATAAACATAAATAAATGTAGAATTCAATCCAATAAACCTTGTTTAATTTAGGATATATTACCCAAAAATACAAACCTGTGTGTGGGTACCTACCCAACTTTTCATCCACTTAAAATTGGTACCAGTGCGCGACTATATCTACGAACTCAACCAACATTATCTATTCCCTCCATTTTGAAATTTGGAATACGGAGAACACTCAACCAAAGGGTCAAACTATTACATCAGACAAAATAAATTAGCAAATGAAGGGTTGGTACTTTTTCACGATGGTTCTGAGTTTTGTTCGTCGAGTTTTCTCTTCGCGTGAGCGGTCGCGCTGAAAATGTCACGTTGCCGCTTCCTTCGTGCATTTGGGAATATTCCCGCTGTATTCAGGCTGTCCTATTGAATTCGGGACACTGTCAGTTCATGTCAAATCATCTCCCGTCGGGACGAGCAAACAATGGTAATTTCCTTCGCCAATTATTCCCTTCATAACAAGTGCGCCGTTCTACACAGCCGCGCGGAGGCATTACAGTCTACTCTACGTTGCGTTGGTACTTACAAAACAACAGAATATGGGAATCAGCGAAAAACATATTGATGCCTTTTGTAAATTACGTAATTTATAAATTTATTTAAACTAACAATGATTAAAGAAAACACTTGTTTTTTACCACTTGAGTTTTATTATAGACTACATGTTTCAGAAGTTAAACTTCCATCATTCAGGTCTGTACAATAACTAAAAAATAAAATATAAAATTGTTCTATAAATAAGGAGAGGGGAAAGTAAGGGGAAGGGGTTAGTCAAGGGACGGAGTTTGAAAACAAAGGAAAAATGGAAAGCAAAGGTGAAGAATTTTGAAACGATATATTATTTAATAAATTATTATTAGAATTTAGGTTTTTTTGGAATTTCTAAATTTTCAAGATAATTCATAATTTGGCCTTTATATGGAACAAGGTGTAATAATTTTAATTTATGAGAGTGAAATGAGTGATTAGTATCTATTATGTGATTTGCAAATTCCGAAAAATAATTACTAACAAGACCGCTATGATGTTCTTTAATTCTTATCTTTAAATTTCTTGCAGTATTAATTTAAACTTCATGTACAGAAAAAAAATAAGTACATTGGCGGGCTTATTGCTAAAAACTAATATCTTCCAACCAACCAAAAACAGACTACAGTCTGTTCACAGTTATTTTACCTCTAGTCTTTATTTATATTTTTATTATTTACACTGCCAAATAATTTTAAAAAATGTTCACAATTATTTTAAACTAACTAACTAACTAACCATCACGCCGCTTCCCCGCAGGAGTAGGCAGAGTGAATAGAACGCCACGCCACTCTGTCCTTGCAAACAGTCTTCGCCTCTTCCACGTTCATGCATCTCCTCATACATACCCGCCGATTGTTTCGACTCCTAATCTGACCACTTTCAAGAATTTGGCATGCTTGATAGTGCCAAGTTTTTCTCGGTCTTCCTTTGCTCATTTTTCCAATTACGTTCGTCTCATTAATTTGTTTTACCGTTCTTTCCTCACGCATTCGTTTAAAATTATTTATACTGCAAAATAAATAATTAAAAAAAAAAACTAGAGGTATATGAACAGACTGCAGTGATATTGATCAAAACGTTTGATGCCATATATAGCTGTTTGCAATCAGAGGGTAGATAGATAGATACAAATTTACATTAAAAAAAAAACAAATTACAAAAGATGATAATAAGGAGGGCAAAGGAAAAAGGGAATTTAAGGAAGGAGGTAGCGGGAAAAACTAAGGGAGGAGGTTTGATGGACAGTTAGGATTCTAATGATAAATAGTAATGTCTCAGACGTTTCTTAAAAGTTATTGGAGAAGGTGCATTTTTTTATAAGGAGAAGTAATTCATTCCACAGTCTGGCCGCTTGGACAGAGAAGGAATTACTGAAGAATGATGTGTTATGGCGAGGAATGGAAAGTGTTTTTTCTTGGGTAATCTATTTATCGAAGTCAAAACATTTGAAGGGGATATTCGCAAAGACAGAACTCATTCACCGGCCAACTGCTGAAGAGGTACAACGTCTTTGCAAGCCCGATTTTTTTAAAGAATGTATATTGGATTTTTTTTTCTTTGACAATCATGGGTATAATTGGTAAACGTGTGTAAATTGATCACTTAACCGAGCCTATGGCGGTCGTAAGCCCTGTAAATGTCCAGACAACCATATTCTTTTTCATCTATGTCACATAAATGTAAAAAGTTAACAATGCTTTATACACACTTCGGACGGGAAAGGTATTTCTACCCGTTCGGTCGATTGAAGCTTAAGGACGGGAAGGGTGTTTTTACCTTATGCACCGGCCTCATTTCAAATACAGAAAAGCATATAGGTACCAACCTCGATTAATTGTACATAATTATCAAATCCCGTCGCCAGCAGGTTGCAAGCATAAAAAATACCCATCTGGAATGTGTTAACACATTGTTGTCACTTAAACCAGCCTATAACGGTCAAAACCCCCGTAAATGCCCAGACTTCCACATTCTTCTTCATCTATGTTAAGGTGTCATAGATGAAGAAGAATGTATACGAATATGAATAATGTATTTATTTTATTTTATTTATTTATTTATTTTATTTTCGTAATACATAGATACATTCAATATACATATTCATTTCATATACACATTTATTATACGTATTACGGCTCTTTAGGCATGGCCTGTGTTGAGCCGAATACTAACATGGTAATACAAAGTTTATATATATATTTTTTTTTAATTTTTAATATACATATATTTTTTTAATGATTAGATTATAAACATAACATACAGGAGATACAAAAATAATTTATGTTTTAAGGTTTTTCAGTGTGATAATTACACCTGGACTTTAATTAATTCACTTTCCACCTTGTCCCTTCCAATGTTAAGTAACCATCGACGGACACTGTTCTTAAAGACCTGATCACTCCTGGAAATCTTAATGGTTTCGGGCAGCAAATTAAATATTTTTGGAGCGAGGAATGAAAAATTTTTTTGGGCAAAACTTGTTTTAATGGCTGGGCCAATGTAGTTTTTATTTAATGCTGCCCGGGTTCGAATAGTTTGTTGCGTGTTAATTTTTCAGTAAATATTCCCTCGTGATAACAAGTTAGTTTGGTCAATAATTTGTAAATTTAATTGAACGTCGGTCGTCTGAGAACTGTTTTCTTTATCTTTCAGAGTTCTTGATGCATGACGCAGTTACAAATCGATTCGTTAATGTATCGAACGATCAAATAAAGAACCCTTATGTCTAATTCAACGGACATTCGAGCCTAATGACTGCCGTCGTAATTCTCAGCCTTAGTAATAATTAAGTCACTTTGTATAACTTCAAAATACATGACCAAAATACAAAATTAACGATGATCGTGGACATGTCCGTAAGTTTTCGTGACGAAATAAACAAATGACTAGTATATGGCTTTTTGAATATTTAATTCTAAACAGTTTTATATTGAAAGATGTCCCACCGCATTCCCGGATCTGATACAGAAACATCTAGGCTTCCTGACAGACCTTCTCTTGCAAAGCAATTTTTTGTTTTTATTTTATGAATTAAGTTGCGAAAATTACATAAAATGTGAAGTAAAATTTTATCCCGATTTTACTGTGAATTAATATTTAAAAGCTTTCAATGTGTCACTGCCAATCTAAATAAATCGTAGTCGTACAGGAGAAAGTGACCAACAAACAAAACGTAAAATGTTCAGGAGGGCCATTTAAGTCACTTTTGCTTGTCAAAAAAATAAACATCAATGCAGTTAGTCATTTTTAACAAATCAATGTATTATACTTTCAAGTTTAAAATCCTTCGAGATTTTTTTGTGGGCAATATTAAGCTAGTAAGATATTAAATAGTCAGTGATCACATTTTTGTAAAAAACGCACTTGGACACTTTCTCATGTATGACTACGAAATACAAGTTTGTAAAAATACAACCAAATTTTCAAATTTTACACTGGGGAGTGTAGGCAGTGAAACGGTTTAGTACTTAGTATACAGTTTTATATTTATAACTAACTGATTATCACTCCGCGAGGGTAAGGAGAGAGAATAGAACGCCTCATCAATCACATTCGTGCATCTCATAATATATAGGTACCTGCGATTATTCCGACTCCTGACCTGACCACTTTCAAGTATTTGAAATACATAATTGATCATGCCAAATTATGTAAATTTATGAAAACGTCATTGATGAAAACTTGATTAATAAATCGATTTCCCAAAGTTGAAGAAATTTTGAGTAAAAAAAATACAACTTTTTTAAACATTTATTTTTCAATTATTAAAAAATAAGGGTTAACGATAGAAACTTGTTTTTTGTAGTTGCTAAATTTAAGTGTAATTTAATAATCTTTTCAGTGATATGTCATTATAGAATAATATATTATTCATATGTGAATACAGCAACACTGAAAATTCGTCTGTGTAATATAAAACGAGAAAAGGTATATTTAAATTTAAAAAAATGAAAATTCCTCTATGATAAATTTTTCATTCAGGTCAATAACATCTCAATCATCTGTGTACATATTTTTAAAAACAAAATCATGGGTAGATTAGTAAATATTATAGTGTTTAAAGTGATAACATAAATAAAAATTGACGGGTCATAAATTCTGTAAATACCCATTGATGTAGATTCCCATTTATCGAATTCTTAATATATATTGAGATATTAAAAAAATATATTAATTTAGTGCGTACGCACTTTTGTGTTGCCAGCTATTGAAATAAATAACCATTTTTTTTCTTGATGAGTATTTTTTTTCGTCATGGTACTCATTCAAATATAGAACTTATATTGGGATATTTAAAAATATGTTAATTTTGTGAGTACGCACTTTTGTGTTGCCAGTTGAAATAAATAACTTTTTTTTTCTTGTTGAGTATTTTTTTTTGTCACGGTACACACATTCAAATAATGAAACTTATATTGAGATATTTAAAAAAAATATTAATTTTGTGAGAACCTACGCACTTTTACGTTGCCAACTATTGAAATAAATAACTTTTTTTTTAACGATGAGTGTTTTTTTTTTCGTCATGGTACACACATTCAAATATAGAACTTTCAACCCCGCCCTACGTGCAGAGAAGAGGAATATGGTTTGAGTAGGTACTTATCTAGTTGTTAACTATACGAGGCTATGCAGGTATGTGGTAGCGGCATGTAACCACGCATTGTTCTTTGAATCATATTCAAAGCACGTGACTGATTGCCATTCAATCCATCTATGCAACAAAACAAGAGACGAGAGGATGGAAATTATGCGGAATACCCAGCATCCAATTGCTAGCTGCATCCGCACTGCCAATTATCGAATAAAATGAACAATCAGCCGGCCGTTCGCATGGAAGATCGAAAAATTGCCGCCATATTGCCGCGAACTGTCAGATCGCGAGTGAAGACGGGCGACCCCGTCACCCTGGCAATCAGCGCTGTTTCCGGTCAGGTCTATTCTAATTTCGAGCCGAGCATGGCGGTAAATTGACCGACCAATGGGAAGGAAGGAATATCAATTTGTTCGGAAAGTAGGTAGGCACCCGCTGTTAATACGGAAGTATTTTTTGTATATGGTAATAAATAATATAAGCTTCAACAGTTTGAAGAACTATACCAAAGAGATAAGTACCTACTTTTCTGACAATTGTTTAGTTAATATAAATTGTGATATCGAATTATATTTATAAACCTATTTTTAAAGTAATAAATACTTCCAGTAGTGGAAATATCTAGAAGAAAATAAATCAAACATGTACTCGTATACAGACATAATCATTTTTTTGGATGTATCCAAATCCTTGTTCACAAGCTACTCAAACCAATAAAGGCTTTGTCATACCAATCATAGATGGCTCCTGTGAACTCAAACATAAAGCGTCATGTGATATATGATACATGTATAAGTTACAAATTTAAGTAGTAGTATGGTTGTTTATCATGAATGTTACACTTAATAAAATGATCAATTAAATCAGCCTACGACAGTTCGTAGGCCCTGTAAATACCAACACTTATACAACCATATTCTTCTTTATCTATGTTGAAAAGTATTCTTTTTAGCATTTCTCTGGTATAACATCAATTTTCGAAAGAAAATCTGTGTTTGATAATTACAGATAGACATCATTCAGAGGATAGGATTTGAACAAGAAAATGGAGGAGAAAACCAAAATAAATGGTATGGAATTTTTACGCCCATGAAATAGTTTAAACAGATTTTAAAGCAAAAAGATAAAAGGAGCCTGTTTTAAACGTCAAAATGAGTACCTAGTTAACAAGTCCGCCTTACTTAACAAGACGACCGCCATATTTCTATACTGGACATCCGTCTGTCAGGCGGTGCCTAACTATAACAAGCTGTAGGGATATATCATAATATTCGTAAAAAATATGGTCGGTGATATGAGGATCGTGTTGATATTTCGTGTTTTTATGGCACCATTTTAAGGCTGTTGTACCCTCGTTAGCTCACCTCCGACGGCTCTCCGGTGGTCCGTTTCCGAGTCGATGGTCCCTCCCATTTAGAGAAAGCTAATTGAATAACGAGACCATAGAAACGGCTTCATCTTTCAAGAAAAAAAGTCCATAGACAAAATAAAAAAGTCATATGATTAAGCAGTTTTATTGAATAAATTTTTGAGCTTTTAAATAATATTTTTTGGTTTGCAAAAATATAATTATCTGTAATCTTTTTTGACATTTCAACATAGATGAAGAAAAATGGTCAAATTATAAGCTAAAATAATAAAATGAAAAGGATATTTTCTAGCTTTCTCATGTCGCTCACTCCTTTCAAGAACGTCATAAATAAAAAAAAAATGATTTTCAGAAGAACGTTTTTAAAGTTTAAAAATATAATACAATGTATTAAAAATAAATATCAAGTCACTTATTGAACTTTTTAGTATGCAATAGATCTTTTTAGGTAAAACCTGAAGATTTTTTCTCCATTTTTGCTACAGGGCAGAAAGTGTTGTTTTTGCATTTTGAAGAAAAGGTGTTGTTTAATTATTTTTTTAAATTTACTAAATATTTTTCAAATGGAGAAAAAACCTTCAGGTTTTACTTTAAAAGATCTGTTCCTCAGTAAAATGTTCAATAAGTGGCTGGATATTTATTTTTAATACATTGTATTATATTTTTAAACTTTAAAAACGTTCTCCTGAAAAATCAAGTTTTTTGATTTATGACGTTATTTAAGAACTATGGAATAATTTTTTTATAATCAAATTGTTAGCTGATATTAAGTACATGGTATTATGATTACGACGATTTTCAACGATAACCTAAGAACCTCTTCATTTGCTGTGTTCCTGATAATTCCTCAACAGTGAGTCCATTGATTGCAAATTTCAAGGAACTTACTCATTGGTGCGTGCAATCATAAATACATTAAAATTTTATAGTGTTATGGCTTCCATGTGGTACGCTAATCATGTTGATATAATAGTAAGATGATGGGAATATGTGTGGTAAATATAAAAAAACGGTCAGTAAATAAACCATAAAAATAATTTATGTAGACACCCATAAAATTATAACAATACAAAAACCACAGAGAAGGAATCATTCACAACTTGATACTACTGCTCAGGTACAGTGTGCATAAAAAGTTTGGTGACCGGAAAGATGAATAGTGAAAAATTACAATTATAATTTAAAGATCAGGACCACAAAAGAAACAGATGATGAACTAAAGTAGAAGTAAATAAAATCCGCACCCCAATGGTGCGTGGGGCACTGCATCATATAACGCAGTGTTATCTTGATCGTTTACACATGAAGGAAAGGTGATCAGCCCTCCGCTTTAGGTACCAGTCCAGGGTAATATTGATAAAAATTACAGTGAAAAAATCACTTATATTTATTTGACCCCCCCCCTGGGAATCAAACCCGGGACCTCCAGAATGGTAGCCGTGCGTGAGAGAGCGTGCTGACAATTACACTACGGAGGCAGACACTGAAAGTAGAAGTACGAATATTTAGTTGATTTGGTAAGATACGTCATTTTAAATATATAAAGCTTCTGCATAACAGTGGTTAGGGGGTTGATACGCCATGCTGCGAGTCTCGGGTTCGTTTCCTAAGGGGGTGAAAATTAATATTTATTACCAATAACAAGTGATTTTTTTACTCTTGTACTGATTTAATAACTTCTAATACTACTTGAAGCTCTGCATTTATCATGATGCATTGCCCCATACACATTTAGGTCCAAATAAAAGTTAAAAATTATAATAAAAAGAAAAAATATTAGTAATGTAATTCATTATTATAATACAAAACTATAAATAACAATTAATAATACGATTTTGTTAGTGACAAAATAATTTAATATTAAAAGTTTCATTAATATATTTGCGCTAACAGTTTTTGGGCGCCCTGTATTAAAATATTTAAATATGATTTTTTACATCGTCACGTATCGTGCATGAGCCCGAAACCATAGATTATATCATTATATCATAGATAACAAGCATAAAACGATATAATGTGCGCGCCTTTTCGAAACCTACCTGATAATTTTTTCTATAGTTTGCCACCCAAACCACAGATGCCACCGTGAAAACATGCCACGGCGTCCGTAATTACGGCGATCTGTTATAATCGTTTGTAACCAGCTAGCTGGCTCGGGCATTAGGTACCTACCGTAATAAAACCTATATTTGGGGATCGGATAAAGGTGTGTTGACACAGGCACATCGTTATGGCGGAAATAAAAGACAATACCTATAATTTTGTCCCTTGAAAAATAGAATGGTTGTTAAGAAATGTTTGGCCAACAAAAGGATATTGGTTTGGCCGGATACTGGTAGAGACCATATGATTGTGAGAAAAAAACTAATACTGTTGTTTTTAAGTTTATTTTAGTATTTTTTTTCATTGACGATGTTCATTTCGGTGTTTTATTATTTATGATAAACATAATTAACTTAACCATTTATTTATTGATTTGGCGAATAATTTGTAGAACTCCATTTTAATTTATGTATTAATTTTAAATCAAACACAGATTTTTTGACATTAGTTTGATAATGCTACAATATTAATTTTTTATTTGTTTTTGTTAATAAAATACAACTTGGTAGACTCGAAAAATCTGTGTTTGATTTAAAATTAATACATAAATTAACCATTTATACTTTGTCTGCCGCCGCAGTGTAACGGTTAGCGTGTTTAGCTACCGTGATGGAGGTCCTGGGTTCGATTCCCAAAGGGGGGGAGGCGAAAATAAATAGTGATTTTATACTCTGGACTGGACCCTGGACTGGTCCCTGAAGTGCTGGAGTGATCACCCTGCTTTCACCCTAGAAAACTAAACTTTATTTGTAGATACAATGCCATTTGTGGATCGCACAATATTGACATATGTAGTAGCTGTACGGAATAGTGATTTATTGTTAAATGTCTCTTACATTCATTTCTAATAAACCAAACTTAAGTGCCATGTAACAGGCTTAGTAAATACTTTTGATTAAGTTTCAACTATTTAATTGCGTAGTCCGCCACACGAATGTTTACATAGTTATTAAGGGTTAAATTTGCTGAATTTTGGTTTATTCATATTTCATTTTGACGAGAACGTGACAGAATATACCTCCCATATACCACACACTTTAAATGGTCATTAAAAATCGTAAGAGGAGTCGTAATTCACTAATAATTTAAATAGCTGTGACACAATTCTCATAGAATATTCAATACGTAATTAAAATTAACAGAAAATGTTTCATTGAGGTCAGGAATATAAGTTTTAGATAACAACTGTCCAATGATATAATAAAATTATTGATATAAAATGGTTTCAATCACTAAATTCTGTTTGATTAATTTATTACGTTTATTAATATTACATGTATTTTGGAGCTTTGTATTCAGCCAAAATACAGTATAAAATTAAACAATATTCATAGATTTATTATTTTCATGTACATGTTTAAATATCTATTTTTTAAAAATCATTTTCAAATGTTTTAACTTGAAGTAATAATAATAATAATGCATTACAAAAGGTTTTTTTTTTATAAAATCATACATGAGTACTTTCTGCAAATAAATTTGATGATTAACGACGAAATCATCTAAAATATTCAATGCATCCCATTATTGCTTTTAGCCAGATTCTAAATTTCTTTCAAAATATTATACTCGCAAAGCCTTCACAAAGTCTGTTTTTTTTTTTAAATTCTAATAACATCTGGATAAATAATAAAAACTAATTGCCAACGGAGATTTCAGTTGATATTTCATAAACAGCCAAAATCATAGACAATCTGGAAATTGTCAGTATAAATTAATTTAAATTAAATTATCGGGTTGCGTTTGGATTTCTTAAAAAATAATAGCCACAAATGTTACAAAACCATAAAATTGTTTTGTATATATACATTTGTTATAACATATTTGAATTTAAATCTAAAATGACATTAATTGGAAGGCATAAGTTCAAAACAGCGCTAGTTATAATAATACCATATACATATGTACATATAAATATTCATAAATATTATATTTTTATGTTCTATTTTACTACTATATTAACAGCCTAGTTAAGAACTCTTTTCAGGCCCAATATACGTTAAATTGCAACTTATTTTTCTCTAAACTCAGGTAAGGTTTAATGTAATTGAATTTTTTCCATAAAACACCATTTTTGTATAAAAAAATATTTTCCTTCGAAATAAATACATGGTTTTGAAAAGAAAAGAATTATTTAAAGGTAAGGAATTTTAAAAAAAACTAAGTATTTTTTAAAAAGTTTTTTCTAAAAAAAGTCATAATCCTAAGAATTTTCTAAAAAAAAAATTGTGCGTGAACATACGTCGAGATCTAGGCCTCAACGAAGTACTTGTGATAAGGTCGTTGTGTGTTAAAATATGTCCTTCAAAAGGTTATTTTTATTTCAATCTTCATAAACCCTTTTAATTTGTTCCATTTTCCAACTGCCTAATTTTTTCCATCCTTCTCCGACATAACAACTATAATGCTTATAATCCCTCTTACCCTTCTTATTCACTGTCTTAATCTTTGCTAATATAATGCTAATGCTAATCTGGAAAGACATGCGTTTATTATCAACCATTAAATTATATTTAAATATTGATAAAGATTAACATACTGAAATTCAAAAGTTAATTGAATAAATAATGGTTTTCTTGATATGGCCAACGCACCGGGCTCCGACTTTCTTTCTTCATCAACATTAAACATATGACCACAGTGTAAATTCAATCATAGGCTATCACACCCACCCCACAAATAGATTATATTGTCATGTATCGTAATTTCTTTCGTCACATTTTGAAATTAAAATCATATGGCCACTAAAATATTCATTCGTTAGCCCCAGAGGAATTAAAAAAAGAACTGAAATAATAAAAGACGCGCGTTCCGATTTGAAAAAATTCAAATTATCCAATTTGGTTCCCGCCCGTTATGACCGCCGTGGCGCCAGACGAGTCGCTTCATAACTTTCCAATCTATTTACTTTACATCTTCTGTGCTTCATTCAACAAATTTAATATATTACGAGTGTAATATTTAGTTGTCATAACCGCCACATCAAGCGCCACCATCGTTAGTTTCAAAAATAACATTTCAAAGAGAAGCTATAAAGATATAGACAAAAAATAAATGTAAGTAGAAAAGTACCTACCTTCTCAAATTTTTTTGGCAATGCCAACCATTTTGATTTGGAACTATGGCTTCTATTGTTGCTTATGGTTGTCGACTATACAAATCACGAAGAGAAGAAATCAATTTTTAAGATTTTTTTTGTTACTGTTTCAAGTTCTTAACTAACTTACAAACCATTCAAGGCATTTTAACTAACAAAGCAGAGAGAATAGAACGCAACATTACTCTGTGTTTGTAAGCATTCTTCGCCTCTTCCATATTCACGCATCTCCTTATACATACCCGCCGATTATTTTCTGACAAGACCGCTTTCAAGTATTTGACATACCTGATCTTGCTAAGTTTACCTCGGTCTTCCTCTGCTACTTTACCCAACTACTTTCACCTCATAAATTTCCGAAGACCCAAATTATGGTAAACGCCTGAAAACGTAATTTTTTATCTAGCTTATAATTTGAACAGACAAAAAACTTTTAAGTAGAGATTTTTTTATTTAGTTTATAATTTGACCAAACAAAAAATCGCAAGTAAAGATTTCTTTTATTAAGCTTATAATTTGACCAAACAAAAAAACTTTAAAAAAGAATTTATTTATTTATTTCATGAATGTTTTTCGAAGATACTTAGTGGAATATTTTATAAAATTTATAAAATGTGCCACAAAATGTATGTTATGTATGTTTATGTTGTCGTCCGGAGCGGATGTATTCGCTGCGCAATGCTCAATAAAGCAACATTTAGGAGTTTTTTCCCGTTTTTTAAATCACATTTTCATATGGTGTAGGTACGGAGTGCGTGGAAGTTTTTGATATCGTAAGGGAAGGGTAATTATCTATAACCTAACTTTTAGTATTTCAATGTTTTGAAATTAGTACATAAACCCTGATGATGACAATGTTCTTGTTGAAACCGGTTGGAAAAAGTGTACCAAGAAAAAGTGGTTAAACCAAAGTTTTTTTATTTTTAAATAATGGACCCGCGACCTCCAGAATATATATATATATATATATATATATATATATATATATATATATATATGTATATATATATATGTATATATATATATATATATATATATATATATATATATATATATATATATATATATATATGTATTGTAATGGTATTTATATTTATACACAAAAATACATAAATATTCATATTTCTTTTTCTTTCTTCCTTTAAATCCAAGGACATGTCTCGACACGCAATCATTTTTTAAATCATATTTAGGGTAATTAACAATGAGTATTTCAATGTTTTTGTAGAATTCAGTACATAAACCCTGATGATGACAAGGTTCTTGTTGAAACCGGTTGGAAAAAGTGTACCAATAAAAACAGGTTAAACCAAAGTTGTTTTTTATAAAAAAAATATTTAGCTTATAATTTGACCAAACAAAAGAAAAACTCCTAAGTAGATTAGTGGACAAGTATTTGGACACACTCAAAATGTTGTGAGTGATGTTTCAGACGTTCTTGAAGGTTGTCTGTTTATTAATTGGTTTTTAAGAATGTTTACAGCCGTATCACATTGTTGGTTTTATTGAGCGATTGCCACGTATGTAATTATTATACTTTTATTAGAATCTGTTGGAACAGGCGCCAACATGGTATATGAATAATTTGTAACAAGTTTAAAGGGTCCAGACGGCGCCTCGGCGATGTGTGGAGTATATCCCGAGAGGAATATTAATATGAGGAAAGAGTGACCTCACACATCCTTAAGCCATAAAAATGAATCACGATTTTGTCGTTATTAAATCGTTACTTTGTCTTAGATTTCTGAAAATTAATATTTATTTATTTATTTAAAATTCTTACGCGATGGAGTCATGGTTCCAAGTCATGTATGGAAGTGAAGCTTGGAGTTGGCAAAAGAAGGATGAAAGTAGACTGAATACAGTTGGAATGATCTCTCATTGCGGCAAAACCATACATGACAGATTTTTTTTGACATCTTAACATGGAATGTGGAATCCTGGGTATTTACAGGGCTGTTATAGGCTGGATAAGTGATCACATTACACACGTGCGACATTCACCAATTTCAATCCATGGTTAAAGACCACACTATCAAATTTTTGAAACTCCTTGATATATGATCAAAGAATCAAATGAGGAAAGCTTTTATTAAGCAGGGATCAATCGAACAAAGATGGCTGTTGTGAACCCATATGATAGTGTCACGAGACTGACACACACACACACACACACACACACACACACGCACACAAACACACACACAGTGTTATGTTAATCGTTAACACATGAAGAAATGGTGATCAGCCCTCCGCTTCAGGTACCAGTTCAGGGTAATATTGAAAATATATTAGGATAACTAGTGTAATGGTCAGCACGTTCGGCTACCGTGCTGGAGGTCTCGAGTTCGATTCCCAGAGGGGGGGGGGGGTCAAACAAATATAAGTAATTTTTCACTCTAATATGTATTCAATACTACCCTGGACTGGTACCTGAAATGGAGGGCTGATCACCTTTCCTTCATGTGTTAACGATCGGGATAGCACTGCAGATAGATGGTGCAGTGCGTTATGCACCATCGGGTGCGAATGAGGGTTGAAGAAGATGAAGATAAATATGTAATTGTTAAAGAAAAACACTAATTATGTTTCGGAAGTTACGCTTCCATCTTCAGGTCTAAATATAATATGAAGATGGAAGCATAGCTTCCGAAACTAGTCGTTATAATTGAATAAACTAAAGTGGTAAAAAACAAGTGTTTTTCTTTTACAATCTCATCATGTCTTACCACAAAGTGAATGCCGAAATAAAAAATAAAAAACATATGTCGTAGTCGTACAGGAGAAAGTGACCAACTAACATAACGTAAAATGTTCAGGAGAGCCATTTAAGTCACTTTTGATTGGCAAGAAAACAAACATCAATGCAGTAAGTCATTTTTAAGAAGTCGATATATTATGTTTTCAAGATTAAAATCCTTTGGGATTTTTTTCAGGGCAATATTTAACTAGTAGAATATCAAATAGTCAATGACCACGTTTTTGTAAAAAATGCACTCGGTCACTTTCTCCTGTATGACTAATAATAATAAAACCCTTATCCGCACCCCAATGGTGCATAGGGCACTGTGTCATATTAACGCAGTGTTATCTTGATCGTTTACACATGAAAGAAAGGTGATCGTCCTCCGCTTCAGGTACCAGTCCATGGTAATATTGAATAAATATTACAGTGAAAAAATCACTTCTATTTATTTTACCCCCCTTGGGAATCGAACCCGGGACCTCCAGAACGGTAGCCGAGCGTGCTGACCATTACACTACGGAGGCGGACGAAATGTGTATGACTACGACATGTATATAATATTTCGCTTTTTTCTGGTGGTATTTTTTCTGGAGTCTTTCTGGAGTTACATTGTATAACGGCCATGCCCGTGTTGCTTGCCTTATTAGATCGCCCGTTCCTCTAGCGTGTAAGTGGGCACACACACGCGAACACCGCGGCCGCAGCATTACGAGACATAGTGCGGTGCCCACACACAGAGTGGCGATGAAAGGGATTATTATTACTATCGAGATACTATCAACCCTCCCCGGAGCGGTAGGCGCCGCCCTCGCGATATTTGCATACAAACAATTTCCCTCACTAGCCCTTGTATACATACCCTTTGGACCTGAGGCGACCGCTTGAAAGAAAATTGAATTTGAGATTTATTTATAGATTTGGCGTTTAATTTGCAGAAATCCATTTAAAAATGATTAACGAAACACTTGTTTTTATACCACTTGAGTTTTTCAATGAGTACTAGTTTCGGAAGCTAAAATTCCATCGTCAGGTCTGAATAATTAATAACTTTGTTATAACCACTTTTTATTGGTACACTTTATCCAACCGGTTTCGACAAAAACCTTGTTCTCATAGAATTTAGTACATATACCCTGATGATGACAAGGTTCTTGTAGAAAGAGTGTAAAATCACTAATATTTATTTTTACCCTCCCTGGGAATCGAACCCGAAAACCTTCAGCGTAGTAGCTAAACACGTTAACTATTACACCAGACCAAAAAAAAATAGTTTACCAAAATGAAATAATTTTTTTCCTAAATTACATTAGTTGCAAAAATAACTAATTGTATCTTTTAATATCTGTCCGTCTCCGTAGTGTAATGGTCAGCACGCTCGGCTACCGTTCTGAAGGTCCCGGGTTCGATTCCCAGGGGGGGGGGCGGTCAAATAAATATAAGTGATTTTTTCACTCTAATATTTATTCAATATTACCCTGGACTGGTACCTGAAGCGGAGGGCTGATCACCTTTCCTTCATGTGTAAACGATCAAGATAACACTGCGTTTATATGACGCAGTGCCCTATTCACTATTGGGGTGCGGATAAGGGTTTATTGTTATTTTTTTTAATATACGAGTATCATAATATAATAAACGCTGATTTTTGGCAATGAATTATAATTGCGCCTCGGTACAAATTATTAAAAATGATTTTTTACAGACCTCTTTATGGTCATGTACATATATAACCAAGATATATTAAATTATAATTGACCGAATACGTATTGGCGGAAGTATGGCGACTGTAATCGTGATTTCAAGTTTCCGGTTCAAAAATTCTTAATCAAAAATAATTACGAATGATTTATCTAGTATGTGCTTTTTAATTTATAATTTAATCATGTATTATGACATCACTTCTAGTCATGTTAATAATTTTACAAGTTAAGTAGATTTAAATTATCTGTTGGATTGCTTTCGATATACATAGTTAGTTCCTTATTGGTTGAATTTCATAACCCCATAAACGAATGATTATAATACATATTAAAAAAAACAGTAAATTGGGGTAAGATTGAATTTCTTGGTAGCATTGAACAAAACCGGAATATTTTTCATTAAAAAAAACATAAAATACAAAATATATTATTAGATTAAAACCAATATTTATAGCTTTTCCACTTTATTTTTCACTTTATTCAGACCAGTCTGATGATGTCGGTAACGACGAAACCCGGTCGCTGGTCAAATAAAAATAAAGTGGAAAATCTAAAAATATTGGTTTTAATCTAATAATATATTAAAATGCAATTCCATCACGAAGTGTCAGTGGATAATATAAATCTAATAAAATACATAAGAATAACATTTATAATGGTGTCGGGTTGTGGTCCCGTGGTTAGTGTAGAGGACTCTTGAGTCAGAGTTTCTGGGTTCGAACCTACTCTACCACAATTTGATACCTATTTCTAATAATGAGCCGCTTAGGGCGTTTGAGCACTACATGGAATTTTACCGTCCGGCACTTCAGTTAGACGGATGATTGGCTTGGATTGGCTTGTGCTTTTGTCTTTCTTTCTTCGGATCGGTGTGCACGATCGGTGCGTGATCACGGTGTGCGTAAATTCATGCTGAACTGTTGTAGTCGCTTTTATTTTTCAAAACCGGACTGCCGGACGGTAAAATTCCGTGTAGTGCACAAGCTGCCTTAGACTCACAGAAGTAGTATGAAATTGAATTATTTTTGTAAATAATAAAAATACAAATATTTCTCTTTTAAAAAGAAAGTTAGTTAAGTTATTATTTCAGATGAGTAATTTCCATTACTCATTTTTGTAATGGTCAGCACGCTCGGCTACCGTTCTGGAGGTTCCGGGTTCGATTCCCAAGGGGGGTAAAATAAATATTAGTGATTTTTTCACTGTAATATTTAATTCAAAATTACCATGGACTGGTGCCTGAAGCGGAGGGCTGATCACCTTTCCTTCATGTATAAACGATCAAGATAACACTGCGTTTATATGACGCAGTGCCCTATGCACCATTTGGGTGCGGATAAGGGTTTTATATGTACATTTTAAGATTCGGGTTTACAAGGTACATATAAAAATAACAAAATTTCAAAACAAAAGTAAAAAAGATACTGACAAAAACCGCCTGTGCGAAAAAAACGGTATTTGATCTGGGGTTCATAATATTCGAAATCAAACACGGATATATTACTTAATTATAACTTTCGTAACAAAATCGATAACAATTGTAGAACGAATACAATAAGTGCTCAAAGTTCAAAGTTATTTAGTAAATTAAATGACGTAATTTAAGAAAAATCTCGTCAGTTAACTATCCTGATACATCGCTCACTCCTTTCAAGAACGTCATAAATCAAAAATCGTCAATTTTCAGTTGTGCATGTTTTCAGAATGCCCAGAAAATGTACTATATCATTGCAAAAGAGACATATTTTTAACTTAATATTTACCCGCTACAGGGCAGAAAGTGTTGTTTTTGCATTTTGAAGAAAGGGTATTGTTTAATATTTTTTTTAAATATACTAAATATTTTTCAAATGGAGAAAAAACCTTCAGGTTTTATCTAAAAAGTTCTGTTGCACAGTAAAATGTTCAGTAAGTGGCTTGATATTTATTTTTAATACATTGTATTATATTTTTAAACATTAAAAACGTTCTCCTGAAAAATCAAGTATTTTCATTTATGACGTTCTTGAAAGGAGTGAGCGACATGTAATTATCAATTCTAGAATGTGTATTATTAATTTTGTGTAGCATTAATTTTTATTATAAGAAAAAATAAATTCCGAAAGGTTATTTATTACCAACTAACTAGCATGTGTAAGACGGAGGATATCGTGAGGTGGGGACGACAACGAAGGCGATACTGGAAGGAACATATAAACAGAATGTCAGAAGACAGACTTCCACGTATCGCCCTCCAAGGCAACCCTGAAGGACGCAGACCCCCAGGCAGACCACCGAAAAGATGGAAAGACAGCTGGGAGTCAATATCCCAAGAGCGACATGCGGAGGCATAAACAGATCCCTAGGATCTTCAAAAAGAAGAAGAAGAAGAAAAAGAAGAAGAAGAACTAAGTTACCATTCGGTTCTCCGCAGGGGTAGGCAGAGAGAATAGAATACCACACTATTCTATCTTTGCAAAAAATCTTCGCTTCTTCCACATTCATGCTTCTCATTTTTTAGCTCATAATTTGACCAGTTTAGCTCATAATTTATAAAAATATTATGTATGGTACGAAAAAAAAATCGCTCACTCGTTTATATGATGCAGTGCCCTATGCACCATTGGGGTGCGGATAAGGGTTTTATTATTATTATTATGTGTGATATAGTTTAGACCAGTGGTCTCCAATCTCAATAAGGATGTGAGCTACTTTCAGAAATTAAATTTGTCTGGTGATTTACCTATACAAATTCACTCTTTGTATACCTACTCCTTTCAAGAACGTCATAAATAAAAAAACTTGATTTTTCAGGAGACGTTTTTAAAGTGTAAAAATATAACACAATGTATTCAAAATAAATATCAAGCCACTTATTGAACTTTTTACTGTGCAACAGATCTTTTTAGGTGAAACTTGAAGGTTCTTTCTCCGTTTGAAAAATATTTAGTATATTTCAAAAAATAATTAAACAATACCTTTTCTCAAAATGCAAAAACAACACTTTCTTCCCTGTAGCGGGTAAATATTAAGTTAAAAATATGCCGCTTTTGCTGGGATATAGTACATTTTCTGGGCATTCCGAAAACACGCACAACTGAAAATTGACGATTTTTGATTTATGACGTTCTTGAAAGGAGTGAGCGATATATAAATTCTTAAAAATAATATTACCAACAATTGTATTTAGCTTTAAAACATTAATTCTCTAAAAAAAATTGCCATGTCAATAAATTCTTCCTTTCCCAGAAAATAAATATAAGGGTACGTACCTACATCCCCCATTAGCTACTGTTGTCTCCCATAAATTATTGCTGCACGTGTTAAAACTGTCACTTAGAATTGTATAGCTACATAAGGACCGTGGTCCATTTGATCTTCACATTCGTTTGATAATGCCCTAACAAGGCGAAACAATTGTCACAATATAATTTTTTATGTATTTTGTTAATAAAATACAAATTAGTAGACTCAAAAAATCTGTATTTGATTCAGAATTGATACATAAGTTAAGACACCATTGAAAAAATCTTACAACTCATTAGATGCGTGGTATTTTTTGTATTAGTCAAAAGTAATGCTCATTTTGTACCACGTTTTTTGTTACACCTTGTACATACATGAATGGTCGGTTCACTTTCGTACATTTTCCGCTCGCATTGTTTACATTCAGAATTACCATCTTGTTGAATGGACCCACGCAGGCAAGAGGAAAAAACAATTCATCCTATCGAGGGGGTCCGAAGAGACCACGGCCCCAAGCGGCGGTAATAACAGGTTAGAGCCCATACGCGGAGACTGTCTTGCACATAACTCATCTCGTCTCTCGTGTGTTTCGGCCAGGGGATACGGCGGCTCCCGAATCTTTCTAAATCGAAACGGAAACACGTGATTCATTAATTTTATATTCATTGTTTTTATTCTTATTTGTTTATTATTTTTAATTTCATCGTACATAAAAAAAAAGTTGTAAAACATATCGTTCACTCCTTTCAAGAACGTCATAAATCAAAAATCGTCAATTTTCAGTTGTGCATGTTTTCGGAATGTCCAGAAAATGTACTATATCCCAGCCAAAGCAGCATATTTTTAACTTAATATTTACCCGATACAGGGCAGAAAGTGTTATTTTTGCATTTTGAAGAAAAGGTATTGTTTAATTATTTTTTTAAATGTACTAAATATTTTTCAAATCGAGAAAAAACCATCAGGTTTTACCTAAAAAGATCTATTGCACAGTAAAAAGTTCAATAAGTGGCTTGATATTTATTTTCAATGCATTGTATTATATTTTTAAACTTTAAAAACGTTCTCCTGAAAAATCAAGTTTTTTTTATTTATGACGTTCTTGAAAGGGATGAGCGATATATGGCTGGCTAAGTATTGCACCCACCACTTAGTCAAGCTGGAATAAAGAGTTTTTATTATTATTATCATTATTATTATTATTAACGACACGATCCATAGAAAAAAAATATCAAATATTGCGGCGGTAATCGTAATAATTTATTTACAACATTTTGAGTGTGTCCAAATACTTGTTCACATACTAATAAAAGAGTTTCTGCTCAATAAAAAAACTTCGTTTCAATTCACCAATCGATGTCTCTAGTGAAGTTCTAATGATTCAAGAACAATGTTTCAAAATTGGTTCATATATGTAGAATTTCCAAGAATTTGAGTAGTGTGGTTGTCAATAATGGGTAGATTTTGTGAATGTAACACGTGTGTAAAGGGATTACTTGAACCAGCCTATGACGGTCGTCAGCCCGTCGTAAATGCCCAGACTTCCATATTCTTCTTCATCTTTGATGAGATGTCAAAAAATAATATGTAATAATTTATTTTTATTTTTATAATTTAAATTTAAAAAAGAAAAATATTTGTGTTTTTATTATTCACACAAATATAAAACTATGCACACTAAGCGGATCATTATTAGAAATAGGTATCAAATTGTGGTAGAGTGGGTTCGAACCGAGAAACTCTAACTCAAGAATCCACGACACTAACCACGGGACCACAGCCCGATACTTTAGACTTTATTTTGCTCCAGAAACATTCCACTCGCCTTTCTAACATTTAAAACTGTTACGAAATTTTGAATATATGGCCAATATTATTATGAGAAGCCGAGAAGAAACTCAATTAATCTAATGACGGGTTCAAGTGAAGATAATCGGTTCGACGTTTAGCGATTCAATCACCCCCCCGAGGCAACATTCGTTACACAATATTTCAACAAGTCAATCAGGCCAGTAGGCAGTTTATCAACGCTGCCTGTTTACATACACATATCGCTAACTCCTTTCAACAACGTCATATATCAAAAATCGAAAATTTTCAGTTTTGTATGTTTTCGAAATGCCCAGAAAATGTACTGCATCCCAGAATAAGCGGCATATTTTAAACTTAAAATTTACCAGCTACAGGGCAGAAAGTGTTGTTTTTGCATTTTAGAGAAAAGATATTGTTGAATTATTTTTTTAAATATACTAAATATTTTTCAAATGGAGAAAAAAAAACCTTAAGGTTTTACCTAAAAAGATCAGTCGCGCAGAAAAAAGTTCAATAAGTGGCTTGATATTTATTTTTAATACATTTTATTTTATTCTTAAACTTTCAAAACGATCGTACGAACGATATATGACGTTGTTGAAAGGAGTGAGCGATAGATATTATTATTTTTAACATCTTATAGAGCAGAACCCCGTAAATCCGAACCCCGGAAATCCGTGTAGAGTAAGGATGGGTTACAGTGACATGCTTGACCCCGGCTCGCGTTACAGTAACTAGGGACAGTCATGCGACTACACGAGACACGTCTCCAGTGCAGCAGCAGTAAGTTCAGCTGGTAAGTGCCGGGTTACAGTGACACGCCCGACTCCAGCTCGCGTTACAGAAACTAGGGACATATTGAAAGCTGTCCCACCGCATGCCCAGATCTGATTCAGAAGCATCTAGGCTTCCTGACAGATCTGCTAGAAACTAGGGACAGTCATGCGACTACACGAGACACGTCTCCAGTGCAGCAGCAGTGAGTTCAGCCGGTAAGTGCCGGGTTACAGTGACACGACGCAGCCCGCCTCCGCGGGAACAGCACGAGCAGAACACCCGCGATGGGGCGTGTTGACCGGCGCTGTTAAAACATTACCCTTCCATTGAGACATGACCAGTACCAGTTATCTCAACAGGGCTGCATCCGTAGATATAAGAAAATTAATTAAATTTTCCAGTTTTTAGGAAGTGTTCGATTTTCGTTTTAATATCACCGTAACCTCTTACTGTATTTTCTTAATTTATTTAATATTTTTTGCGTAATTTTCAACTATGTACTCAAAAATGATTTTATTTACTGAACTTTTATTTTTTCTAAAATTTTGTTAACATTTCAGAGAGTTATTTATTTCAAGATTGATGAAAATTTGTGTATGTTTCTGGTTATAAAAACAAATTACTAATTAAAACCAAGGATGTTACCGAAGAAATATCACGCGTCAGATGTTTTCAATTCAAGCATAATTATAACTTCCAAAAATTGAGTAGTGTGTTTTTTAAATATGGGTAGAAAAACGCATGTGATCGATATTTTGTGTGGCTGCAAGCTTGTGAATAGTGCTATGGTAGTGACGCGTAGTTTACATGCTGATGTAGTGATTGTCCTGGCGAAGAAACGGGTACATCTCGAAACCCTTAGACTAAAATCTTGGTGATCTTGGTGGTTTACTAACATTACTAACATTAAAAAAAAAACATTTATTTATATTTTATATTAATATATTGGAGACCTAGTCCGGTCCACGTCTGCTATCATCCTGGGCGAGACGACTCCGCCCTCCTGGGGCCACAGACTGCGGTACGGCCGGAGGCGCCAGAGGCGCAGCCCTGTCAGGATACTCAATATTTTCCTGAACTAAAATATGTAACTTTCTAAAAAACTTTGTTAAGAATATTACTAAGTATCGCTGTACTATTTATCTTTTATGCAGTTTTTTTGTATGTAAAATTGAATTTTTTTGGTTTATAAATAGCGGAAAAACAGCGTGATAATCAAGAATTAAAATCAAACACCTAAGTAACTTCACTGCTAACTTAGAATCAATGAAATGTATAAACTTAGCCTCTCGCGAGATGGCGAGTGTTTTTGCCTAGAATTTTCACTCATGAATTACATGAGATTATAGTAACTTTAAACATAAAGAGTAAATCCACCCACAAGTAGGCATAGGTTATGAAGTTGAAGCCTGAGTAGGGACATGATAAACGGTGTTGCATAAGCCGTAGCTAGATTTCAGAGTCACTTGGACGTTAGGTAATTAAAAAAAAAGTGATGATAAGTCGTTTTTTTATTGTTGTCTGGGTGATTGTGGTGTATTTCTCACATCTGCCTTTAAGAAAAGAGACTCCGGGGGTTATTTTTTCAAAAAACCTTAAAGTAATTTACATTTACCATTTTTTTATTGATTCTTCTAAAACTTTTTGTGGGTGTGTTTATTTCATTAAAAAATGGTTTAGGGCAATTTTCCTTACGAGATTCCAATATATATTCATATCTACATACAATACAGTAACTATACATTATTTTCAAGGAACACAATAAAAACAATTATGTAAATTAACAATAATTTTGTCCGCCTCCGTAGTGTAATGGTCAGCACGCTCAGCTACCGTTCTGGAGGACCCGGGTTCGATTCCCAGGGGGGGTAAGAATAAATATGAGTGATTTTTTCACTGTAATATTTATTTAATATTACCCTGGACTGGTACTTGAAGCGGAGGGCTGATCACCTTTCCTTCATGTGTAAACGATCAAGATAACACTGCGTTTATATGACGCAGTGCCCTATGCACCATTGGGGTGCGGATAAGGGTTTTATTATTATTATAAATTAACAACAAATTGAACCCTTTAATATGATCAGTAAATATATTTAAAATCTGCCTTTATTGTTATTAAATGAAATAATTTCAAAAAAATTTAATTTGGCATCTTCATATGGTAATTTATGAAAAATTTTCAAAATTCTTAATTCATTTTACTCGTGCTATATTATGTTTTGATCCCTTATTTTAACTTAATTTACGATCTAAATCATTGGGACAACGGGATGCAATTTTTCATGCAAAGATAATGATATTAAAAAGTATAGTATTATGCAAATATTATTAAGCTACGAAAAGCAAACTTGATACATTGTTTTCAACATCAATTTCAGGAACATGATACCACGCAAAATAATGTTAAACATTGATTAAAGAAAACACTTCGTTTTTTACCACTTGAGTTTATTATAGACTACATGTTTCAGAAGTTAAACTTCCATCATTCAGGTCTGTATAATAACTTATACAGACTTAACTTATGTTATTATACAGACCTGAATGATGGAAGTTTAACTTCTGAAACATGTAGTCTATAATAAAACTCAAGTGGTAAAAAACGAAGTGTTTTCTTTAATCATTGTAGCATGCATGTCTTACCACAAAGTTAATGCCGAAACAATAAATAAAATGTTAAACATTCATTTCAGAATTTACTTTTTGGTAAATTATTTATTCAGATTATAAAATAAGTTGTTGGAATTCCGACGCCACCCCTGGGGCAATGTTTGTTTAACCAAAGTGTAACGTATCATTAGCTTTTTCATATTCGAAAAAAAGCTAAAACAAATGCCAGCGCTCAAATTGATTGGTCAGACAGATTTAATTTGCGCACACTTAAGTACTTCCATATTCATACTCGTTTTAAGGAAAGCTCGTCGGTATTTGAAACAGACCCTCAGTAAAAAGAGTCACTTATGATATTGAGAACTTTTTCGTTTTGGATCAGTGGATTCGCACTTTTTTAAAAGCCAGGGGATGATTTTGTGAATATTTTAAATCTCGTGACTTTGAATTTAATGGAAAACATGATAGTCAGAGTTTGAAGAATGAAAATTCAATTTTTTTAAACGGTTTCTGACGTAGGTTCTTGTTTGATGGAAAAAAAATTCTAACGATTTTTTTGTTTTGTTATAAAATACGACTTCTTCTTTGTCTAATTCATATTTATGTATATATGTAATAAAATACCTAGGTACCTACCTATAGATTTTATTAAGTACCTATATAACCGACTTTCAGTATTGTGACAGTCGGTAAAGCAGATCGCACAAATCTACCACCAGATGTCGCATGCGTCGCCCTGAATAAACAAAAGAATCAGATAGATAGAAAAATATTGGGTGAACTGTCATATTATATGTAATTTATAAAAGATTAATTAAGAACAAACTTTTATCGTCGTTTCTTTAATACCAAAGCAACACATTGTTTATTTTATTATTATACACCCACTAATTTACAAAGAAGAATATTACCACGTTATATATATTATATATATATATATATATATATATATATATATATATATATATATATATATATATATATATATATATATATATACATAAATATATATATATTTATATATATAATATATATATATATATATATATATATATACATATATATGTATATGTATATATATATATATATATATATATATATATATATATATATATATATATATATATATATATATATATATATATATAGTTGGTTAAGTAATCACTTTAAACACGTGTAACGTTTACTAATTCTACCCATGATTGACAACCACACTATTCAATTTTTGGAACTTCTGGATATATTGATCAACTTCTATATATTTTCCTCATATCCCCATAGATGGCTGTTGTGAACTCGTTTCGTGTTTCGAGTTTGATCAATATATCTAGAAGTTTAAAAATTTGAATAGTGTGGTTGTCAATCATGGGTATTTTTTTTTTTTTTATTATTAGATTAAAACCAATATTTTTAGCTTTTCCACTTTTTTATTTGACCAGCGACCGGGTTTCGTCGTTACCGACATCATCAGACTGGTGAGAGGCTTTACAAATTTGTATGTTATATATAAAAGAAGGCAGGAGTTGATAACCATGATTTGATATAATTTAATGAGAAATTAATTTAATTTTAGTGAATTTAAGTATTGTATGATATTTTAAATATTTTTTTTATAAAGGTTTTTTGTATTGAAAGCACGATTTTATATAAAGTTAAAATAGATTTGTATTTTTTGTAAATGAATTTAAATTATGTAACGAGGTATCAGGAAATGCTGGTTGACGGCTCCTTCCACTAAGCTGTGGTTGTCCGGGGGGAGTCCGAAGTTCTCTGAAATGTAAATTTCCCGGCAGTCATTTCTTATCGACAAGACATTAAGGCATCTATTGTTTCTTTTCTAATGGGTAAAGTAAGGGAGAATGAATGTGTGTTACTTGATCATTTAATATGTCTTTATTATGACAATTTTTTAATCTATTTATTTCCAAAATTTCGAGCCTATCTAATTTTTTACCTTTACTACATTTGTGTAAGATTTTTACATTAAAATTTTTATCGAAATCATGATTTGACTCTATCAAGTGGTTTGCAAAAGTGGAGTTTTCTTTTTTATTTCTCCAACTTTGGACATGTTCGTTTATTCTTATTTTAAACGATCGTCCTGTTTGCCCCACGTATTCAGCACTGCATGATCCACAACTTAATAAATATGAGCCTGAATTTGTTTCTTTTTCCCTTTTATCTTTATTATTAATTAGTATCTTCCCCAGATTTGAATTATTATAAAAGGCTATGGAACATTCATCTTTGTTCGCTAGTTTTCCGATTCTGTTGCTACTATCCCCTATAAAAGATAATTTAGCCCATTTTTTAACTACTTTTGAAGTCTCTGTAATGAGAGCTTTATTTAATTGAGATGTTGCAAGTCTCTTTTGTTTTTTCCTAATTAATTGATCAATTAAACCACATTCATAACCGTTATTGGAGGCTATCGTCTTTATGATATTAAGTTCAGAGTTGTAATTATCATTATTTAATGGGACATACAACAGCCTATGAATTAAACTATGAAATACAGCGAGTTTATGGGAAATATGATGCTTAGATTTGTTATGAATGATGTTATCGCTGTATGTGGGTTTTCTGTAAATCAGCATAGAATCAAAATAGAATTTGCGATTTACAGAAAACCCACATACAGCGATCACATACAGCGATAACATCATTCATAACAAATCTAAGCATCATATTTCCCATAAACTCGCTGTATTTCATAGTTTAATTCATAGGCTGTTGTATGTCCCATTAAATAATGATAATTACAACTCTGAACTTAATATCATAAAGACGATAGCCTCCAATAACGGTTATGAATGTGGTTTAATTGATCAATTAATTAGGAAAAAACAAAAGAGACTTGCAACATCTCAATTAAATAAAGCTCTCATTACAGAGACTTCAAAAGTAGTTAAAAAATGGGCTAAATTATCGAAATTTTGGAAATAAATAGATTAAAAAATTGTCATAATAAAGACATATTAAATGATCAAGTAACACACATTCATTCTCCCTTACTTTACCCATTAGAAAAGAAACAATAGATGCCTTAATGTCTTGTCGATAAGAAATGACTGCCGGGAAATTTACATTTCAGAGAACTTCGGACTCCCCCCGGACAACCACAGCTTAGTGGAAGGAGCCGTCAACCAGCATTTCCTGATACCTCGTTACATAATTTAAATTCATTTACAAAAAATACAAATCTATTTTAACTTTATATAAAATCGTGCTTTCAATACAAAAAACCTTTATAAAAAAAATATTTAAAATATCATACAATACTTAAATTCACTAAAATTAAATTAATTTCTCATAAAATTATATCAAATCATGGTTATCAACTCCTGCCTTCTTTTATATATAACATACAAATTTGTAAAGCCTCTCACCAGTCTGATGATGTCGGTAACGACGAAACCCGGTCGCTGGTCAAATAAAAAAGTGGAAAAGCTAAAAATATTGGTTTTAATCTAATAATAAATTAAAAATGCAATTCCATCACGAAGTGTCAGTGGATAATATAAATCTATAATCATGGGTATAATTACTGAATGTTACACGTGTGTAAAGTGATCACTTTACCAAGCCTATGGC
>NW_028280815.1:1007500-1080000 GCF_059751285.1 Brachycentrus maculatus | reverse complement strand
AGGAATAATGTAATCGTAGGCCTCTGGTCGTAAATTATTGATTTAAAATTTTTTTTATTTATATTATCCGCTGACACTTCGTGATGGAATTGCATTTTTAATATATTATTAGATTAAAACCAACATTTTTAGCTTTTCCACTTTATTTTTATTTGACCAGTGACCGGGTTTCGTCGTTACCGACATTATCAGACTGGTGATGTCGGTAACGACGAAACCCGGTCGCTGGTCAAATAAAAATAAAATGGAAAAGCTAAAAATATTGGTTTTAATCTAATAATATATTTAAAAAAATCTAACTAACCATCACGCCGCTTCTCCGCAGGGGTAGGCAGAGAGAATCGACCGCCACACCACTCACCACACAAGTTTTTTTGGTCTTCCTCTGCTTCTTTTTCCAACTAAATTCGTCTTATAAATTTGTTAAACCGTTCTTTCCTCACTCATACGTTCCACATGTCCAAACCTTTTCAACACACCTTTCTTATCTTTCTAAAATTATCTATTTAAATAAAAATACAAAATCACAGCATTTTGGATGTGTCCTAATCCTTGTTCACATTATATTTGACCCACACTAGATTATCCCTCCTGTTCCCAACACAGATGCAAATAAAAACATATTTGATTAGCTAGAAGAAACAAAAATCCACTAAATGATCCATAAACCTTGTACATAATAAGCAAAGTAAATAATAAATGCAATTCCGATCTAAAAAAAAATCCTTGTTCACAAATTTATATCTCTTTCTCTCTAATTTTATTTACGGAGTTTTATTTACATTTTGAAATCTTTTTAACCTGTTTGGCAGCTTTTACCTGTCACTAGAAAAAAAAAACATAAGAGGTTCATAACAAATAAAACGAGCGCAATCAAACGCAACTTTCTGTCAAAATTTCTGAGATTTTGAGATTTAGAGGAAATTAACAGTTTTTTTTTTACATATTAACATGGATAAGAAAGAATTTGGAAGTTACGTATTAAAAGGGCTTAGGGCCTATTATAGGCTGGTTAAGTGATCACAATATACATGCGCAACATTCACTATTCTAACCATGATTGACAACCACACTGCTGAATTTTTTGGAACTTCTACATATGTATTAATCATATCACACTATACACATGAGTTCAGACCTATCTGTGGTTGGATTGAGAAAGCTTTTATTAAGCCGAGACCCTTTATTTGGATGTATACAAGATCACAAACCCCGGATTATTTTAACATACTGGGAAACGCCTGAAAACATGATTTGAAATGTTTTATGCAGCTTATAATTTCACCAGTTATTTTTATTCACAACATTTTGAGTGTGTCCAAATACTCATCTATGCACATACTTGCATATCCTTCGCTTACTTTTTATTATTCTTCATCTATGTTGAGAAGTCAAAAATGTAAAAATTACTCATAAATAGAGCCAACTCAGGTTTGTGAACAGGTATTTGAACACACTCATAATGTGAATAAAATAACTAGTAAAATTTTTATATTTTCAGGTATTTCCCAGAGTGGAAAATAATACGATTATAATTTTCCTGTTTTAATTAGAAAATACCGTTTTCATTATATAATTTTTCAAAAAATATTGATTTTTTTTCATTTACGATAAAAGCCACTGGCTATGCAACCTCATATTAAGATTTCTGGTAAGATGACGTGTTAAAACAATATATTACATTCACGTGATGTGATGATAAATAATACTTCAATTAGATAATATATGACATGATATGACAAAATAAACACTGATTTCAGACCTTGGTGTTCAAAGATTTCATGTAATTTATTTCATTCAAGCAATTTAATGACTTGTAATAATATAAATTCGATATTATACTATTCCTAATACACATAATTTACTTAATGATTTCCATTTATACCTAATACATTGTTGCAATAATGAAACGTGTGCATAAAACTAAACTGAGGTTTTCCTGAATTTTTATGTTTTCTTGAATGTTATGTTTTCTTGTGGCACTATATATATGTATAAAAAAGTGGTTAAAACAAAGATGTTTAATTTTATAAAGTTGAGAAAAAATGACTAGGAAAGATTGACGTTTATAGCATCGTACTAAAAATGTTGGTTGATATATCTTATACCACTTTCGAGTACATGAAATGTTTGATAATGCCTAGTTTTCTTCGGTCTTCCTCTGCTATTAGTTTTCACTCGAATCAGATCTGGGTCTAGAAGGGTCAATAATGAATTATTTACAACATTTTGAGTGTGTCCAAATACTTGTTCACAAAATCTGGATTATCTCCAATTACAGGAGTTATTTTCATATTATTTATTGACATCTCATCAAAGATGAAGAAGAATATGGAAGTCTGGGCATTTACGGGGCTTAATACCCTTAAATGCCCAGACTTCCATATTCTTCTTCATCTTTGATGAGATGTCAATAAATAATATGAATTATTTATTTATTCATATTTTTTTTGACATCTCATCAAAGATGGAGAAGAATATGGAAGTCTGGGCATTTACGGGGCTGACGACCGTCATAGGCTGGTTTAAGTGATCACTTTACACACGTGTAACATTCACCAATTCTACCCATTAATGACAACCACACTACTCAAATTCTTGGAAGTTCTTATTTAAAAAACTGAGCCTTAAACGGTCTACAATGAATTCAATAATAGTTATAGCAACCGCAAAGAAAGATTTATTAAGCGGTTTGTGTTCACGGAAAGTCATCGAAGCTTCGAATTGTGTTTTAAATAAAGCTCTTTATTGATTTAATTATATTTAAAGAAGCTTTCGTGAGAATACTCATACGAAGCCTCATATGATGCGTGACGTGAATAAAATTACGTTCATTTCGACTAATTGTTCATTAAATATATGTTTAAATTCTCGAACGTGACTCTATCATCTTACGACACAGGTCAACTTATATTATCTGACTGAACGCAGTTGAAATGCGACCTCTCAGGCTCTGTGCGGCAAAACGGTATTTGATAGATGTTCGAACGATGAAATAGGGAAATAATGTAAGGCTGAGATCTCATCTCATAATACTCACATTATGAATAGAATTGTTGGGTAATATATCCAAAATTAAACTCGGTTATTGGATTGAATGTTACTTTTATTTAAATATTTTTGATAATATGTGACGCGTTTCGTCTTAAGACATTATCAAACACTGCCTAAACATATTTATAAAATGATTTTAATAATTACAAGATTAAAAGTACTAAAATAAAGATGTTTTACTGATAGATTTTTTTAACTGTTCTTGCCTAACTCGTTCGTTCCATATGTCCTAACCATCTCAATACTAAAATTCTTAATAATAATAATAATAATAAAACCCTTATCCGCACCCCAGTGGTGCATAGGGCACTGCGTCATATAAACGCAGTGTTATCTTGATCGTTTACACATGAAGGAAAGGTGATCAGCCCTCCGCTTCAGGTACCAGTCCAGGGTAATATTGAATAAATATGACAGTGAAAAAATCACTTATATTTATTTTACCCCCCTTGGGAATCGAACCCAGGACCTCAAGAACGGTAGCCGAACGTGCTGACCATTACACTACGGAGGCGGTGGTGTAAAATTCTTAATTGTACCCATAATTTATTTATTGTAACTGCAGACAGTACAGTTGGTAGAATTCCATGTTGAATTGTTGGGTAATATATCCAAAATTAAACACGGTTATTGGATTGAATTCTACTTTTACTTCCATATAAGTATGTGTTGATACGTGACGCGTTTCGTCTTATTAAGATATTATCAAACTTTGACTAAAAATATTTACAAAATGTCATTATATACTAACAGTAATTGCTATAAGGTCAAGGGGTACATATAATGGTGGGTATTTCAGTGTGTAATGTGGATTTCCATGAATTTTGAGATAAGCAATCCACATTATTATACTGAATTAATGTAGAATGATGTGTAATGGCGAGGAATGGAAAGTGTTCTTTCTTGGGAATAACGAAGTGATAGACCACGATCTGAAAGGTATATAAAATAAAAAAAAAAAACATAAATTAAAAATTGATGACAAAATTAAGTTACAACATTTTTAATGTGTCCAAATACTTGTTAAAAAATCTGGATTATCTCCAATTGATTAGAGATAATCCAGATTTTTGAAAATGAAAATGATATTTTCTGGCGTTTCTCATGTATGTGACATAATCTAAGATTCGGACCTCACATACTAATAAAAGAGTTTCTGCTCAATAAAAAGCTTCTTTTCACCTCATCAATAGATGCCTCCAGCGAAGTTCTAGTGATTCAAGAACAATGTTTCGAAGTTGGTTCATATATATACAGAATATCCAAGAATTTGAGTAGTGTGGTTGTCAATAATGGGTAGAATTGGTGAATGTTACACGTGTGTAAAGTAATCACTTAAACCAGCCTACGACGGTCGTCAGCCCCGTAAATGCTCAGACTTCCATATTCTTCTCCATCTTTGATGAGATGTCAAAATTTTATACAAAATTAAGTTTAAACACTGTAATGAGTTTTATTTATATAAATATACTACTAGTTTATAAAACGTACGTTTTCATCTTCTGGTACAAATTAAAACTAACAAAAAAAATATTTATTTATATATTTAGGGGTATATATAAATAAATAAAACTCATTAAAGTGGTATATTCAAGTGTTTAATAAAAAAATCAATTTGTCATTCCACAAAGTTAATGCCGAATCAATAAATAACAAAATTAAGTGCCTACATACACTTTAAACGACCTTGTTAATATTTAACAGAACGTACGGAATAAGTACACCTTTGCAGTAAGTAGGTGTGCATTGATGAAGCTATAAAGTGAGTGACACGTGGACTAGAATTACAATTATCAAGTACCTATTGCTTAGTTCTCTATAAACTGGAGGAAATAATTGCGTTGCTGACGATTCTAAGCACACACCTGCTAACGCTGAAACCTCTATCAGCTAGCTATCCACTGACTTACGTGGCGTATTAAAAACAATAAAAAAATCTTACTATTGATTTAAATTTATATAATATTTTTTGACATCTCATCAAAGATGAAGAATAATATGTAAGTCTGGGTATTTACGGGGCTGACGACTGTCATATTTAAAAAAAAATTCAAACCCTTATCCGCACCCCAATGGTGCATAGGGCACTGCATTATATAAACACAGTGTTATCTTGATTGTTAACACACGAAGGAAAGGTGATCAGCCCTCCGCTTCAGGTACCAGTCCAGGGTAATATTGAATAAATATTAGAGTGAAAAAATCACGTATACTTAGACCATCCCTGTGAATCGAACCCGGGACCTCCAGAACGGTAGCCGAGTGAGCTGACCATTACACTACGAAAGCGGACATTGTCCGCTTATTTGTAGAACAGATAATTATTAGTATTTAAGTTTATATTACGAGCCTGGAGATGGAAATGTAACCTCCACAATTATCCACACCGATTTCCGTACCGCCACTGGTCTAAGGACATGTGAGTTAAATATCAATCAGCAGCGGCGAGCGATCCGGGAGGCTGGAGATTTATAGGTGCCGGCGCCATCAAAGCCGTGGCCGAGTGGTTGGCTTGCCGGCCTTGTTTGTAGGATGGCGCGGGTTCGGAGCCCTGCTGCGACCCAGCGAGGGTGACGCCACTAGACTAGCGAAACTACCGAATTCAGGCTGTACTCGGACATTTTGATTGGATAAAAGAAGCGTTTAGATCGACTGAAAATACCTGACGGCCGACAGAAAAGCCTGGAGTCAGTTTGTGGACTCCAAAAGATCCACATAGGCAGCAGATATGGTTAAATTTGAGACACGTTGTGTGTCCCAATTTTTGCATAATTTGTCTTGAACTTGAGCTCTGATCTTTCCCTTTTCCCCTTTTCCTCCCTCCCGTCCCTCTTCCAGGTATTTATAATAAACTACATATCGCTCACTCCTTTCAACAACGTCATATATAAAAAATCGTCAATTTTTAGTTGTGCATGATTTCGGAATGCCCAGAAAATGTACTATATTCCAGCAAAAGCGGCATATTTTCAACTTAATATTTACCCGCTTCAGGGCAGAAAATGTTGTTTTTGCATTTTAAAGAAAAGGTATTGTTGAATTATTTTTAATTATATAATTATTTTTCAAATGGAGAAAAAACCTTCAGGTTTTAACTAAAAAGATCTGTTGCACAGTAAAAAGTTCAATAAGTGGCTTGATATTTATTTTGAATACATTTTATTATACTCTTATGGTAAACTTTAAAAACGATCTTCTGAAAAATCACGTTTTTTTATGTATGAGGTCACTCCTTTCAACAAGGAGTGAGCGATATGAAATAAGCAAACATCAACGTTTCGGTTGGCTGATGCATCAGCCCAGAAGCTGGCGATGGGTAAACATTCACGCGTTTGATGGCTAATTTACGATCTATCCGTTTCGCGCCCGGCTTTTAATTCAGGCCGCTACACCAACCACATTACTCGCTTATTCATGCAGGTTATGTATGGTATGTATATATATATTATATATCTTTATATTTGTTATACATATCTGACACGATAGCCGAAAAGTGAGCTAGCAGAACTGGCGAGCTGGTGAAGCGGGTTCATTGTTATTTAGCGCTTGATATTTGGGGTAAAAAAGGGATGTGGTCAAGTTAGGAGTTGGGTTTGTATGTTGGAGAAGAACCCAACAGCCTCTCATACTGGAAGTCCTAAAGAGGAGAAGGTGGACATGGTTGGGACATGTCCTTAGAATACCACCTGAGTGCATTAACCCCTCATGTCTCTTCTTCCAACCCCGAGGATTTCGGCTTACTACCATTCACAGACTATACTCAGCGGTACTTCGAGATGCCGGAGTGACCTGGGAGGAAGCCAAGAAGATGGCGGGTGACATAGTGACTTAGAGACGTCTTGGCCATATGCTCCACCTAGGGAGCGAAAATGGAGAACGTAGAAGATGTATGAGGAGATGCATTATAGTGGAAGAGGAGACGATTGTTTGCAAAGACAGATCGGTTTGGCGTTCTTTTCTCTCTGACATCTTCTGCGGGGATGCAGGATGTACGAATAAATCGCAGAGAACGACCCCGCTTAAACTACATTGAAAAAAATATTTCCGACATGCGGCTTAATCGCTATAGCGGCTGAAGAGACGAGCGAACCATAGAGCTGGGGAGGACACTGATCATGAAAGAAGCAAAAAATTTAAACCAATATAAATCGAAAACATATTTTTATATTTTTTTTCTAATTCTATACCTTTGAATAATTTAATTTTAATTTAAAAACCATATATTTATTTCGAAGAAAAACTTATTTTTTTCAATACAGAAACGGTGTTTTAAGCAAAAAAATTAATAAAGTTAAATTTTACCTGGTTTTAAAGAAAATTATGTAACGGGTTATCGAATATGTCGCCTCAAAGGATTGTTTTATTAGTTATGTAAGATTTGGCAGTCACTTGTCGATAAATAAATACTCAGAATCAAATTAAGGACAAAAATCCTTTGATTTTATTCAAATTTCATTTGGCGTATGCACGTCACGTCGCAGTGATTACAAAAGCTCTTCACAGATGTCGTTTGGTGTTTGATGTCCCTAAGTTGTAAGTCACGCGCACTCGAAGACGTCTCTTGGCCATGTGGATGATATGCGAGCCATAATAAGGCAATGAGTTATTCCGAGCTCCGCGCGCGGACATGGTCTGTAAAGCCACTGACTGAAAAACACAGTACTTATTATAAAGTTCACACTTTGGATTTGATCTTGTATTCGTATCACTCGCTAGGCTAATTTATTATGTTACTATGACTATGCGAGAGGGGTTTGTAATGACATCCTACTCGGAAAATTAGGACCTAAAAATCATACGACGATTTGTGACATGAATTGATAATACAACATTTTGAGTGTATCCAAATACTTGTTCACAAATATGGATTATCTCCAATTATAGGAGTATTTTTCATATTTTTTTTTATCTGGTCAAATTATAAGCTTAAATGATAAAAATGAAAATGATATTTTCTGGCGTTTCTCATGCGTGTGATTATAATCCAGGATTCGGTCCTCACATACTAATTAAAGAGTTTCTGCTCAATAAAAAGCTTCTTTTTATCTCACCAATAGATGTCTCAAATGAAGTTCTAGTAATTCAAGAACAATGTTTCAAAATTGGTTCATTTATATAGAACGTCCAAGAATTTGAGTAGTGTGGTTGTCAATGATGGGTAGAATCGGTGAATGTTACACGTGTGTAAAGTGAGCCCAGACTTCCATATCCTTCTTCATCTTTGACGAGATGTCAAAAAATAAAATATTTATAGTAATTGTGAAATTTATATTTTAATTCTAAAATGGAAAATTATAAACTTATTTTTTCAAATATAAATTATAAATAGAACCTGTTTTCCTTTAATCTAAGTTGGCAACAGGAGGGATAATCTAGTGTGGTATAATCAGGACCTTGTCAGCATTTGCCATTGCTTGATTTCTGAGTACTGATGCGCGATTACTAAATATTTCATGGGTGGTGTAGAAACTGCATTACGTGGTATTAACACCACTACAAAGCGCACAAAGGCCACACACTAGCACAAATCAGCGTCACCCATTCGTCTTTCAGCGTAAAATGGCGCCGAGGTACGGCTTTGTTTTTCATGCACAGTGGCGCATAATTTGAGTGAGGTGGGTCATGAGTGGCGCCCTACCGACCCACCCCCATATGTAGGCATATCAAACTAAAGCATAGGTAACTAACGACCCATTCATCCTGTATGCTTTACAACCTGATCTCGAACCATGGATATGTGAAAATAATAATAAATTTTATTTTTATTTTTTTAGATGGAAACTGCATTTATTATCTACCTTGCTTATTGTATTTGTACAAGGTTTATAGACCATTTAGTGGATTTTTGTTCCATATTTATTTTGAGAAATAAAAAAACTTTGTGTTTTGAACACTCACATTTTTATTAACCAACTAGTTTCGGCAACAACCTGTTGCCCTCTTCAGAGTTTGATTTATGACTGTTAATTTTATTTACGCTTTAATTTATGGTTAAGTCATAAATTAAACCTTGAAGAGGGCAACAGGTTGTTGCCGAAACTAGTTGGTTAGTAAAAATGTGAGTGGATCAAAATACAAAGTCTTTTTATTTCTCAAAATAAATATATCTGACTGTTCATTTTATTTACGGTTTAATTTATGGTTTAGTCATAAATTTAACCCTGAAGAGGGCAACAGGTTGTTGCCAAAACTAGTTAGTTAATAAAAATGTGAGTGGATCAAAATACAAAGTCTTTTTATTATTCAAAATAAATATATTAATATGATCCACAAAGTTAATGCTTTTAATATTCATAACACGATTTTAGTTTCTTCTAACTAATGAAATGTGTTTTATTTGAATCTGTGTTGGGAACAGGAGGGATAATCTAGTGTGGGCCAATTAGGAACTTGTCAGCATTTGATCATTTCCGTGAGGAAACCACGTTGCACTCCTTAGGAGAAGGCGGACTGTTGACTGTCGTCAGCAGACCTTCCATTCCACTAGAAGAGGGTTCGGCATTTTGTGTCCTACTTTGGTTTATATTACCAATGCCCTTCATTATTTTTATCATGTATGATACCACCTCTCGTGACAGTTCCTTGTGAATCGCATTTCGACTGCATTCAGTTTACTTTCATCCTTCTTTTGCTCACTCCATGTTTCACTTCCATACATTAGAGTTGGAACCAGGACACCGTTGTGCACTGCCAGTTTAGCTACCGCTGATAAGTTTTTATTTGCTATAACTGATTTCAGTGCACCATTCACTTTGTTCCCAGCATTCACTCTCCTTTCTATGTCTTTATCAATCTTTCCATCCCTAGAAAACATACTACCCAAATATACGAAATCATCTGTACTATATTTTTCTCTACTATATTTCAATTGTACGGTAAAACAATATGACGATATTGTGATGACGTACCACCCTTGCACCTCGCACCCTTGCAGTTGGCCCCCACCCTTCCCGACCCTCCCTGAATTATGCACCAGTGCGCAGTGCAGCGTGAAGGGTTAAGGGCGGGTAAGGGTTGAACCAAGATGGCGCGGCGTTGCGAGGGTCATATCACCATTTTATTTTTCTGCACGAGATAATACTACAATTAAGGTAGTCCTTCTTGGCTTCTTCTTCTTTTTCTTTGGACCCTTATCTGCATCCGATGGTGCATAGGGCGCTGCATCGTATTGCCGCAGTGTATTATATATATATATATATATATATATATATATATATATATATATATATATATATATATATATATATATATATATATACTGTATATACTGTATATATATAGTTAGAAAAAGAAGACCGAGGAAAACTTGGCACAATCAGGTATATCAAATACTTGAAGGCGGCCTGGTGAGGAGTCGTAATAATCGTCGGGTATGTATGATGAGATGCATGAATGTAGAAGAGGCAAGGAATGTTTGCAAAGACAGAGTGTTGTGGCGTTTCTCTCTGCCTACCCCTGCGGGTAAGCGGCGTGATGGCGTTTTCGTCTTCAAACCCTTATCCGTACCCGTATGGTGCATAGGCGACTGCAGCATATAAACTCAGTGTTATCTTGATCGTTACTTACGTTACATCAAGGCAAGGTTAGGTGAAGCACTCCTGCGCCTCAGGGACTCACCACATTCGCCTCACAAATTTGCTACACACACACACACACACACACACACACACACACACACACACACACACACACAGACATATATTAAGTGACATCATCTTTAAAAAATTCCTTTGTGTCATCTTTGGTTATAAATAATATTTAATATTAAGTTAAGTCGTCAAAGTCAAGTTAATATCATATTAAACAATTACTGGTGGATTTTGTATGTGTGAGTATAAATAAAATCTATTAATATAATAACGTATATTTTTGTAATACGTTATATTACTGTAAATGATAAATTATCATTTGTCTGCTAGAAAAAATGAATGACTTGACATCTTGAAACATGAAAAGAAAAATCAATGTGTCAGCCAGTGGTTTTCAATACGAGTAAACAATTTTAATAATTATTATTATTTAAAAAAAAAGATAAATATTTGTGTTTTTATTATTTAATAATAATAATAATAAAACCCTTATCGCACTCCAATGGTGCATAGGGCACTGCGTCATATAAACGCAGTGTTATCTTGATGGTTTACACATGAAGGAAAGGTGATCAGCCCTCCGCTTCAGGTACCAGTCCAGGGTAATATTGAATAAATATGACAGTGAAAAAATCACTTATGTTTATTTTACCCTTCTTGGGAATCGAACCCGGGACCTCCAGAACGGTAGCCGAGCGTGCTGACCATTACACTACGGAGGCGGACAATTATTTTATTATTTACACAAATATTTCAATTTCATACAATTTCTGTGAGCCTAAGCAACTCATTATTTGAAATAGGTATCTAATTGCGGTAGAGGGGTTCGAACCGAGAAATTCTGACTTTGGAGTCCGCAACACTTACCACGGGACCACAACCCGACACAACATGTAAAATAAATAAATATGAACAAACAACATTTTGAGTGTGTAAATACTTGTTCACAAATCTGGACTATCTCCAATTGGTAGGAAGAAAGAAAAGAACGCCACACCACTCTGTCTTTAAAAACATTCTTCACTTCTTACACATTCATGCATCTATTCATACATACCCGCCGATTATTTCGACTCATGACCTGACATATCTGTGTGACATACCTGATCGTGCCAAGTTTTTCTCGGTCTTCCTCTGCTTCCTTTCCCAATTACATTCACCTAATATACTCATTTTACCGTTCATTCCTCACTCGTTCAAATCATCTCAGCACACCTTTCTTAATTTTATCGATAATGCTTATCTCAGCTTAGCATTCTTTCCTTATAACACCGTTCGAATATCTACGAGTATCATACATTGTTTTATCGCACATTCGTCAAATAAACACTGTGTCGACTCTACGCGGTGGCTTGTGCACCATTCGTGAGCACTAAGAAGTCCACAATAAATTATTAAATAAACTTACAATGATTAAAGAAAACACTTGTTTTTTACCACTTGAGTTTTATTATAGACTACATGTTTCAGAAGTTAAACTTCCATCATTCAGGTCTGTATAATAACCATATCGTAGTCGTACAGGAGAAAGTGACCAACTACCAAAACGTGAAATGTTCAGGAGGCCCATTTAAGTCACTATTGCTTAGCAAGAAAATAAACACCAATGCAGTTAATCATTTTTAACAAGTCAATATACTTCCAAATTTAAAATCCTTTTGGATTTTTTCAGGGCAATATTAAGCTAGTAAGATATCAAATAGTCAATGATCAAGTTTTTGTAAAACAATGCACTCGGTCACTTTCTCCTGGATGGCTACGATATATACAGTTATTATACAGACCTGAATGATGGAAGTTCAACTTCTGAAACATGTAGTCTATAATAAAACTCAAGTGGTAAAAAACAAGTGTTTTCTTTAATCATTGTAACATGTCTTACCACAAAGTTAATGCCGAAACAATAAATAAAATATTTACTTATTTTGCGACTTACTTGAGCCCACATTCATTCTGCATGTGACTTGTAATAATAACCTTGCAGATTACACGGTGAAAATGCAATATATAGGTGAAAAATATAAAAAATCTTTTCATTCAGATGGTTTATACTGTGTCGATCTAACGTGGTCTTAAATTATGAGATTCATCATTTTCGCTGTTGTAGCATGCCTTTTGGCAACTACTGTTCACGTATGTATACAGTTGTATAAGTTTTTTTGTTCTCTGGTTATAGTAAATATTTTTTATCATTTTTTGATTAATTTTAAGTTAAGATTTGATTCCAAAAATAAAATAAGATTCTAAATGTAAAAAAATAAATAAGTAAAAATGACTAACCACAAAGTAAATGCTTTAAATATGAATAAAACTAACTAACTAACTAACCATCACGCCGCTTCCCCGCAGGGGTAGGCAGAGAGAATCGAACGCCAAACAACTCGGTCTTTGCAAACATTCTTTGCCTCTTCTACATTCATGCATCTCCTCATACATACCCGACGATTATTACGACTCCTGACCCGGCCGCTTTCAAGTATTTGACAAACCTGATTGTGCCAAGTTTTCCTCGGTCGTCCTCTGCTTCTTTTTCCAACTACATTCGCCTCATAAATTTGTTTAACCGTTCTTTCTTCACTCATACGCTCCACATGTCCAAACCATCTCAACACACCTTTCTTAATTTTATCGATAATGCTTATCTCAGCCTAACATTCTTTGCTTATTTCATCATTCGAACATCTATCAAACATCGTTTTGCCACAAATTCGTCTGAGCGATCGCATTTCGACTGCATTCAGTACAGTACACATTATTATTATATATATATATATATATATATATATATATATATATATATATATATATACACACACACACACACACACACCCTCTTGCACATTGCTATATGGTTATAATTTACTTTTTTATTACATTGCTATATGGTTATACTTATACTTTACTTTTTTTATTATTTTGAAGTGAAAACCTGTAATTGGAATTTTATTTTATTTAATTGTATTATATTTTGTTATCTTTCGTGAATATTCTGTTGGTTTTCCAAATAAATAAATACACCTACACACATGTATAATCCATTGTGTTTATCACAGGGAGGTCTGGAAGAAGTCATTCCTGCCATGCATGCCGCTTGCGGTGACTATAAGGGTAAGTTTAAAATTTGATCATATCTATTTCAGTTTACCAACCACACACCGCTTTCCAGAGGGGTAAGCAGAGAGCTTGCAAAAATTCCTTGCCTCTTCCATAACTATTCATATACCTTTTCATTTATATATATATATAAATATAAAACCCTTATCCGCACCCAATGGTGCATAGGGCACTGCGTCATATAAACGCAGTGTTATTTTGATCGTTTACACATGAAGGAAAGGTGATCAGCCCTCCGCTTCAGGTACCAGTCCAGGGTACTATTAAATAAATATTACAGTGAAAAAATCACTTGTATTTATTTTACCCCCCTTGGGAATCGAACCCGGGACCTCCAGAACAGTAGCCGAGCGTGCTGACCATTACACTACGGAGGCGGACGAAAATTCATATATACTTGCTGATAATCCCGGCTTCAGATTCGATTACTTTTGATTAATTGAAATACTTGATCTTAAGTCTTACCAAGTTATTCTCGATCTTTCTCTGCTTCTATCCAACATTTGGCTCATTTGTTTTACCGTTCTTTCTACACTCGATTGTTCCACGGATCTCTAATCTTAATTTTATCAATAATGCTTCTCTCATTGCATTCCTTCCTTATTTCGTTATTCGGACATTAATCATTCATTGTTTTACCGTACATGCATCGAGAGATTGTATATCGACTACATTCAGTCTACTTTCATCCTTATTTTTGATGATATGTAAATATTATTTTAATCCTTACAAATTGAAAAAGAAGGATGAAATTAAAGTATATTTCATCATTTAAAAAAAAAAAAATATATATATACAACATTTTGAGTGTGTCCAAATACTTGTTCACAAAATCTGGATTATCTCCAATTACAGGAGTTATTTTCATATTATTTTTTGACATCTCATCAAAGATGAAGAATAATATTTACATCTCACCAATAGATGTCTCTAGTGAAGTTCTAGTGATTCAAGAACAAGGTTTCTAAATTGGTTCATATATATAGAACTTGCAAGAATTTGAGTAGTGTGGTTGTAAATAATGGGTATAATTGGTGAATGTTACACGTGTGTAAAGTGATCACTTAAACCAGCCTATGACGGTCATCAGCCCCGTAAATGCCCAGACTTCCGTCAAAAAATAATATAATTTAAATATGTTTATTTTTAAAAAATGTTAACAGTTTATGTAAATAAAAAAAATGCAATTAATATTTCTTTCAGATTTAATCGACAAAGCCAACCAGGGAGATTTTTCAACAGATCACGATTTCAAGTGTTATATGAAATGCGTTATGCAGTATTTTAACGTTGTAAGAATATTCATATTATTTTTATGTGTTTACATATCGCTCGCTCCTTTCAAGAACGTCATAAATCAAAAAACTTGATTTTTCAGGAGAACGTTTTTAATGTTTAAAAACATAATACAATGCATTAAAAATAAATATCAAGCCACTTAATGAACTTTTTACTGTGTAACACATCTTTTTAGGTAAAACCTAAAAGTTTTTTCTCCATTTGAAAAATATTTAGTATTTTTAAAAAAATTATTAAACAATACTTTTTCTTCAAAATGCAAAAACAAGACTTTCTGCCTTGTAGCGGGTAAATATTGAGTTAAAAATATGCTGCTTTTGCTGGGATATAGTATATTTTCTGGGCATTCCGAAAACATTTACAACTGAAAATTGACGATTTTTGATTTATGACGTTCTTGAAAGGAGTGGGTGATATATAAATAATATACCATAAACAGTGAAACCTCTATCTGTCGTTCCTAAAATAATTGTTTTCCCGGATGTATTGTTTATTTCTTCTACCCCGAATGCATTTCATACAAAAATATATTGCATAGATCGTTTCTCTATCGCCATTTTACCGCATTCATCGTTTGAATTAACTGCATATTTGACATATTTTGGCTGTTTTTTATCACATTCTCCTCAATTTTGTTACATTCGATAACAATATTCCAACGTGTGGGATGGAAACTATCGAAAACCTATGTGACGCAAGGTTGGCGGATATAGCAGGAGAGGTCAATATTGATGACGAGGAGCCGCTGTCTGTACTTTTATTTTAAGAAGCATGCACACTCTTTGAAAGATTGAAAACTTTCTTCTACGCTCTTTCAATGCCGATACAAAAATTATTTGCAAAGATGAAAATATACAACATTTTGAGTGTGTCCAAATACTTGTTCACAAAATCTGGATTATCTCCAATTACAGGAGTTATTTTCATATTATTTTTTAACATCTCAGATGTTAAAAAATAATATGAAAATAACTCCTGTAATTGGAGATAATCCAGATTTTGTGAACAAGTATTTGGACACACTCAAAATGTTGTAAATAAATTATCTGGTCAAATTATCAGCTTAAATAAAAATGAAATTGGAATTTTCTGGCGTTTCTCATGTGTGTGATTATAATCCAGGATTTGGACCTCACATACTAATATAAAAGTTTCTGCTTAATAAAAAGCTTCTTTACATCCCACCAATAGATGTCTCTAGTGAAGTTCTAGTGATTCAAGAACAAGGTTTCTAAATTGGTTCATATATATAGAACTTCCAAGAATTTGAGTAGTGTGGTTGTCAATAATGGGTAGAATTGGTGAATGTTACACGTGTGTAAAGTGATCACTTAAACCAGACGATGACGGTCGTCAGCCCCGTAAATGCCCAGACTTCCATATTCTTCTTCATCTTTGATGAGATGTTAAAAAATAATATGAAAATATACTGTTGACTTACGGAAATGAAAGAGTAAAAGAAAACAAATCGCAATCACAGATTATTTAAAATAAACAATAAACTTAATATTTTTTTCGGTTCTGTTCAAGTTTGTATTTTTAAAAAAATAAATACATTTATTTACATCTAAGCCATTTCCTCTTAAAATTTGAACCAACTAATGGTTATTCAGATTGGGAGGACGGTATCTTCACTCAATAGCATCTCCTTGTGTTTAAACTTCTTAATCCCGCTTTCATTGTTTCCCGCATTCATAGTTAATTTCAATAGGTCCCTTTAAAAACTATAGATAGAGGTTTCACTATATATATATATATATATATATATATATATATATATATATATATATATATATATATATATATATATATATATATATATATATATATATATCATACTTTTAAGTTTCTTACATACTGTTTTCGCTCGGTGACACGGTGTTGAGTCATCTTGGAAAATACACTCGGAAATATAGGAATTGTGCGTTTTTATCGACGATAGTAAATCGCTCACTCCTTTCAAGAACGTCATAAATCAAAAATCGTCAATTTTCAATTGTGCGTGTTTTCGGAATGCCCAGAAAATGTACTTTATCTCAGCAAAAGTGGCATATTTTTAACTTAATATTTACCCGCTACAGGGCAGAAAGTGTTGTTTTTACATTTTGAAGAAAATGTATTGTTTAATTATTTCTTTTAATAAACTAAATATTTTTCAAATGGAGAAAAAACCTTCAGGTTTTACTTAAAAAGATCTGTTGCATAGTTAAAAGTTCAGTAAGTGGCTTGATATTTATTTTTAAAACATTGTATTATATTTTTAAGTTTAAAAACGTTCTCCTGGAAAATAAAGTTTTTTGATTTATGACGTTCTTGAAAGGAGTGAGTGAAATACTCTTCCTATTTTTTGGTAAACTTCTGCATTCACAGTTTCTTTTATGAATGCCAATTGCCTCACTCCATAAAAGGAGAATTTTATTTGGTTCCTTTTATGTATTTACTTCTTTACTTTATGTTTATGAGTATTTTTGTCACGAGCATATCTCGAAAATGACTGAATTTATAAATCTTTCAATGTGTTTCAGTTATCAGAGGATGGAGTAGTCGATTTCGATCTAATGGAGTCCACGCTCCCGCAGGATGTGAAAGAAGGTTTTCATGAAACCCTGTATGGATGTGGGCAAAAGCGTAAGTGATACTTCAAATATAATAATAATAATAATACAACCCTTATCCGCACCCCAATGGTGCATAGGGCACTGCGTCATATAAACGTAGTGTTATCTTGATCGCTTACACATGAAGGAAAGGTGATCAGCCCTCTGCTTCAGGTACCAGTCCAGGGTACTATTGAATAAATATTACAGTGAAAAAATCACTCATTTTTATTCTTACCCCCCCTGGGAATCGAACCCGGGTCCTCCAGAACGGTAGCCGAGCGTGCTGACCATTACACCACGGAGGCGGAATTTTTTAATAAAAAAAAAAAATATTTAAAAAACTCCTAAATGTTGTTTTTATTGTGCATTACGTAGCGAATACGTTAACTCCGAATGACAACTTGCTAGCTATCTGAACAAAGTATCTGCAAAAAATATTCGAAAAAAATGCACTTGGCCACTGTCTCCTGTACGACTACGATGTAGTCTTTCTGGGATGAATTAAACATTGTAGGAGCTATGAAAAATGAGTGTCTTTGAAATGTTCAATTATATATTTCAGTTATGTAGAGTATTAAGCATTGATTTTTTTTAGATGGAGGTGATGTGTGTGAAATCGCATACGAATTGCAGAAATGCTACTACGATGGGGTACCACATGTAAGAAGATATTTTGATTATCCTGTCTTTTACTCCTTCCGTCCTCTTCTGCTGCATATAGGCCTCTTCCGTATTCTTCTATTCCCTTCGATTGCGGTGGTTTGACTTTTTGAGGAACGAAGAGATCACAACTCGATCTTAGTCACAACTCGGCTGTCCAAATTTAAAACACAGTAAGGGACATTTTTTTATAGTAGGTTTTTTTTTGCATTTACGGACTAAGTACGGACTCTACTTAGTCCAAAAATGCAAAAAAAACCTACTACAAAAAAATGTCCCTTACTGTGTTTTAAATTTGGACAGCCGAACTGTCGTCAAAAGGCGATTCTGTTGGCTAGGCCATGTACTCCGCATGCCTCCCGAGAGCCGCCATCAAGCTTGCCTCTTTTACAAGGCATCAGGTTCCCGACCACTGCTGACAATTCGTCGGTAGTTCTCGTCAGAGCTTCGAGACGCGGATCTGACTTGGGAGGATGCAAGGGAGCTGGCAGCCGACAGAAACGCCTGGAGACAGTTTGTGGATTTCATATGCTCCACCTAGGGAGCGGATATGGTTTAATAAAAATAAAATATGTATAGTTAGTACAGTGAGAAATTTGCTAGTATACAACAACAATACTTTGGTTCGATGAATTTATGTAGGTGATGTGACTAACTTTAGGCAGCTCTTGTGTACCATATCAAGAAGCCACTTATTAACATGTTAAAAAAAATATTTTGATTTATTTCTAATTTTCTAATTTAAATTGTAAGCATGTTTATAAAAGATATTGTATTTTTTTTTATTTTCAGCTATATCACCTGATATAAACGATATCCAGCCTCCTACAAAAATACACCGACATATTTTTTTGGTATAAAACCGTTTGAACTAATTAAATGCAATGTACTTTAATTTTAAATCTGATATTATCTTTTTGCTGTAAGAATAAAAGATATGATATAAATATAGAGTATTAATTACATTTTAAGAAAATTCCTGCTATATTTCAATAAATGACTACTAATCACATATCCAAAGATAATTCCTTCCATATTAGAATAAATGACTACTAATCACATATCCAAAGATAATTCCTTCCATATTAGAATAAATGACTACTAATCACATATCCAAAGATAATTCCTTCCATATTAGAATAAATGACTACTAATCACATATCCAAAGATAATTCCTTCCATATTAGAATAAATGACTACTAATCACATATCCAAAGGGAATTTCTTCTTTATTTAAATAAGTAACTACTAATCACATAATAATAATAATAATAATAATAAAACTCTTACCCGCACCCCAGCGGTGCATAGGGTGCTGCGTCATATAAACGAAGTGTTATCTTGATCGTTTACACATGAAGGAAAGGTGATGAGCCCTCCGCTTCAGGTGCCAGTCCAGGGTAACATTGAATAAATATTACAGTGAAAAAATCACTTATATTTATTTTACCCCCCTTGGGAATCGAACCCGGGACCTCCAGAACGTTAGCCGAGCGTGCTGACCATTACACTAGGGAGGCGGACAAAATCACATAGCCAAACATAATTCCTTCCGTATTTGAAAAAAAATACTACTAATCACATATCCAAAGATAAATCCTTCTTTATTTGAATAAATGACTACTAATCACATTTCCAAAGATAATTCCTTCTATACTACTACTACTACTCACATGTCCAAAGATAATTCCATCTTTATTTGAATAAATGGGTAGGTACTAATCACATAAACAAAGATAATTCCTTCCATATTTGAGAAAATATCCCATATTCCATATATTTGAAATAATACAGAAGCCTCCGTAGAGTAATGGTCAGCACGCTAGGCTACCGTACTGGGTCCCGGGCTCGATTCCTAGGAAGGTCAAATAAATATAAGAGATTTTTTCACTCTCGCATTCATTCAATATTACCCTGGAGTGGTACAATATATAAAAGTTTATAATACTGATGGGGTGCCCTATGCACCATTGCGTGCGGATAAGGGTTTGAAATATTTGAAATAATAAGTATTAATCACATATCCAAAGCAAATGCCATCTATATTTGATTACAATTTTAACCAAGTACCTACTTTTAATTTTAATTTTATTTCTTTAGTTAGCTTATATTACACTAATATAAACTATTATTTACACTTAATTTACATTATAAATAAAAATACAATATATATATATATATATATATATATATATATATATATATATATATATATATATATATATATATATATATATATATATATATATATATATATATATATATATATATATATATATAAATATATACATATATAAATATATGTATATATATATATATATATATATATATATATACATATATATATATATATATATATATATATATATATATATATATATATATATATATATATATATATATATATATATATATATATATATATATATATATATGTATATTTATTTATATATATATATATATATATATATATATATATATATATATATATATATATATATATATAAATATATATATATATATATATATATATATATATATATATATATATATATATATATATATATATATATATATATATATATATATATATATATATATATATATATATATATATATATATATACTTCTATACTTCTTCTTACAGTAAACAAAACATTTATTTTAAAATTCTTTCACACTCTTTTCATTCTTCATACATTCAGGCTTCTCATCATACATTTTCAAACCCTTATACATTAAACAATTTTGTGACTCGGTCTTATTTTATCCTTATTTCTAGTAATATGTTCATGAAAAATTTTGTTTAACACTAATTATATCATTTGCTGTAAACAATTTTTGTTTATCAATGCATCACGGATATGATAGAGGCTCTGGAACAGAGATGTTGTGTGACACGATTCGATATGATTAATATTCCTTGAGCGAGTCCGTTGAACATGTCCGATGTCCTTGGCGCTACGTGTTGACAGTGCGTTCAAACCGAGTCCGTGATATTGATATGTTTAGGTTTTATTATATCAGGCGTGTTACACCATTTCTTCATAAAAAAGACATTAAACATTTGCTTTTTGGATGAGGCCTTCGAGTGTTGAATTGTAAATCACTGGACAAATATTAAATATGAGGGTTGTGCCAACAGTTTGTTGGTAAAACCAAATCGTAGGGTTAGATTCAGTGCTATAAATTCAGCATTCAAAATGTTGTAAATAAATTAACTGGTCAAATTATTAGCTAAAATAATAAAATTGAATTTTCTGGCGTTACTCATGTATGTGATTATAACCCAGGATTCGGACTTAACATACTAATATAAGAGATTCTTCTTAATAAAAAGCTTCTTTACATCTCACCAATAGATGCCTCTAGTGAAGTTCTAGTGATTCGAGAACAAGGTTTCTAAATTGGTTCATGTATATAGAACTTCCAAGAATTTGAGTAGTGTTGTTGTCAATAATGTGTGGAATTGGTGAATGTTACACGTGTGTAAAGTGATCACTTAAACCAGCCCATGACGGTCGTCAGCCCCGTAAATGCCCAGACTTCCATATTCTTCTTCATCTTCGATAAGATGTCAAAAAAATTATAAAATCAGTGTTTGATTTTAATATTTAATATATTACATAAACTACAGTAGAATATTTATCAATCTCTTGAGTAGTGAGATAGTAACGGTGTACTCTCAAATATACAATTCAGTACGCGACAGGCAGGGTGAGAAGCCACACGCAAACAATTGTTTTTATAATACATATTGGAATTTGACTTTTTTTAGAATATATTGAAAAAAGATTATAATTTAAATTTTTAACTCCTAACCTTTCAATAACTCTTTTCTTTTCAAAATAATATATTTATTAAATTTGCTTTGAAATTTTGACCCAAAATCCTTTTCAAATATATTTTATATTCCTGTAAAAATAAAAAAGTTTTTAAAAAAAGCTTTTATTTGTGATGGCAGCGCTATATATTTAATGTAACAGCAATACGCGAAATATACCAGCATATTATGGCTGGCACATATTCACACAAAACATGTCCGACCAATTGATATTTTAAAATTGCAACCTGGCAACAATGGATATATATTTAATTTTGAGGAATTAGATTTCAGTGGTGAAGAAAATGTAAATTAAAAATCTTCTGCTTATCACATGACCCTCCTAAAATAAGTATTCAGGTGATATCTCCGGTACTAAATCTCTATTTTCACACGGTACCCATTAAATTGTTTTGGGAATATTTCTGTCGCGGGTTCAAAGCTCCGTGACGTCATTTTACGGGAAATTAAAAGGCATCGTAAATTACATAACATTGGTACACTTTATCTATACGGATAAAAATGCAATAATAATTATGGGTGGTATGTATGGAAGTGACGCATGGAGTTGGCAAACGAAGGATGAAAGTAGACTGAATGCAGTCGAAATACTGTTCTCGGTGCGGTAAAATATAGAATGATAGATTTTCGAATGAATTTATCCGCGTCCGTAGTGTAATGGTTAGCGCGTTTAGCTTCCGTGCTGAGGGTCTCAGGTTCGATTCTCAGTGAGGTGAAAATAAACATTTGTGATTTTACACTCTAATACTTATTTAATATTACCCTGGACTGGTGTCTGAAGCGCAGGAGTGGTCGCCTTGCCTTCATGTAAGTAACGATTAAGATAACACTGCGTCAATACGATACAGTGCCCTATGCATTACTGAGTGCGGATAAGGGTTGAATGAAAAAAGGAAAAGATATGTATGTTCGAAATTTAAACACAACATTGCATTCAAATACGAGCGTGTTTTATTGATACCTCTGATAAGTGAAAACAGTTTTTTTTACCACAATGGCAGCGCCATCTGTTGAACGTAAAACGTGTTGTTTTATTTTATATTTCTTTAAAAAATAAGGCATTGCATGTTAGGCAAATTCTTGTTTGGCGATGAGTCAGGGTAGATCTTTCGTCGGGAGAGCTATACGCGGTTTATCATTGCGTTATAAAGCGGGATGAGAGACGATCATTGCGTTATAGAGCGGGACGAGAGTTGAGATGGTTTGGACATGTAGAACGAATGAGTGAGGAAAGAACGGTAAAACAAATTTATGAGGCGAATGTTAGCGGGAAAAGAAGCAGAGGAAGACCGAGAAAAACATGGCACGATCAGGTATGCCAAATACTTGAAAGTGGTCAGGTTAGGAGTCGTAACAATCGGCGGGTATGTATGAGGAGATGCATGAACGTGGAAGAGGCGAAGAATGTTTGCAAGGACACAGTGGTGTGGCGCTCTATTCTCTCTGCCTACCCCTGCGGGGAAGCGGCGTGATGGTTAGTTAGTTAGTTTTTATAAAGCGGGAGATCTAACGATTTGTAATAATAGCGGCATGTTAAAGGAACGTTCACAAAAGAACGCCGAAAGGACATGCAGATAAACGGCGTGAGAACAGCCCGGTAGGTACCGCATCGAAGTGCGCAATGAATTTATATAGCGGACACAGTAAGAAAAAATATCATTGACGGCTATAAAGAATACAGAACTTAGGTTAGTACACGCATTATAATATTCTGCATACATAGACTTTTTTGATCTCGTCTTTGAATTTCAGATATCGCTCACTCCTTTCAAGAACGTCATAAATCAAAAAACTTGATTTTTCAGGAGAACGTTTTTAAAGTTTAAAAACAAAATACAATGTATTAAAAATAAATATGAAGCCACTTATTGAACTTATTACTGTGCAACAGATCTTTTTAGGTAAAACCTGAAGGTTTTTTCTCCAATTGAGAAATATTTAGTATATTCAAAAAAAATAATTGAAAAATACCTTTTCTTCAAAATGCAAAAACAACAATTTCTGCCCTGCAGCGGGTAAATATTAAGTTAAAAATATGCCTCTTTTGCTGGAATATAGTACATTTTCTGGGCATTCTAAAAACATGCACAACTGAAAATTGACGATTTTTGATTTATGACGTTCTTGAAAGGAGTGAGCGATATGAGGACATTGAGGTGTATATCCGGAAAAAATACTAACTAACCATCACGCCGCTTCCCCGCAGGGGTAGGCAGAGAGAATAGAACGCCACACCACTCTGTCTTTGCAAACATTCTTCGCCTCTTCCACGTTCATGCATCTCCTCATACATACCCACCGATTGTTACGACTCCTAACCTGACCACTTTCAAGTATTTGGCATACCTGATCGTGCCATGTTTTTCTCGGCCTTCATCTGCTCCTTTTTCCTATTTCATTCGCCTCATAAATTTGTTTTACCGTTTTCCTCATTCATTCGTTCTACATGTCCAAACCATCTCAACACACCTTTCTTAATTTTATCGATAATGCTTATCTCAGCTTTGCATTCCTTGCTTATTTCATTATTCGAACATCTATCATACATCGTTTTGTGGCACATTCTTCTAAGAGATCGCATTTCGACTGCATTCAGTCTACTTTCATCCTTCTTTTGCCAACTCCATGTTTCACTTCCATACATTAGAGTTGGAACCAGGACTCCGTTGTGCACTGCCAGTTTAGCTATATCCGGAATCACGTTATTTAAAAAAAAATATTGGAAAACCAACAGAATATTTCGACGGCCCCTACGTAAAGTACTCTATCTGCAAATCTGTTACTTTACAGAAGAGAGCTTAGAATATTTTATTAACGTATTCTTTTTATTAATTAACGGTTTTATCTGAAATTCTAAACTAGTATTATACATTCAAAAACAAGATAAAACAATGTATTAAATCGTTTTCAAACTTTATGCTTTGTCAAAATTAAGTAGTTAGCGTTTTAGGAGTTCAGTTCATTTCGAAAATTCAATGTAGATAGCTTATTATACGCCTGAAAACTAGGCGAATTTATTTTATATATTTATTTTTTGTTTGTTTTTATTTGTAGATAACGGTCAGTTGATAACATACACAAAATATTTCAAAATTGACAAAAATGTAGTTAGAGCACTTTACGTAGGGCACGTCGATTTAACAAAAATAACATAATATAATATAATTTATAAAATAACATTCCAATAAGAGGTTTTCACTTAAGTAACCTAAAAATAAAAATAAACTGTCATGTACATAATAGTATAATATATAATAAACTTACATTACATGTTTTTGTCAAATAATATAAATTCTTTATCAACTAGTCAAATAGACAACAATATTTCTCTTAAACGTATTAAAAGAAACGTAGATTATTGATGTCTATTTCATTAAGCATTACATTGCACACATCGCAGGCTCGATTTAAAAATGAATTTTGGTAGGACTTTTTAGGTAGTTTTTCTGCTACTTCTTTTCTGGCCTTTTGTTCTCCTCTGCTGAATATAGGCCTCTTCTGTATCCTTCAATTTACTTTTATCAGTTGTTTTTTGCAGCCAGTTTCTACCCCCACAGTAGTTATATCTCATTGATTGATTCAGCAGAAACTTTGTGGTAAAATCTATTTTAAATTAATATTTTACATATTAAATATAACTATTTCTTAAAATCTACTGTGACACGTGTTTAGATGCATTCCGCATCATTTTCAAACACCGTATGTAAAGCTGATTCTAAATTTTAGAGTTGGGTCCTTGGGACGTTGAAGGTTGAAGAGGGGGTAGTAGCTGTTTCTTATTTATTTAATTTGAATTTTTTATTTTTATTTCTTGTCAGTGGGAACATAGACAATAGGGGGGAGGCTTTTGTCATTGTCATATTGTTAATTATGGGTTTATTATTATTTATATTTTTATGTAATAAAATACCTAGGTACCTACCTACCTATAGATTTTATTAAGTACTTACATATAGTACCTACATAAAGCAGATCTACCACCAGATGTCGCATGCGTCGCACTGAATAAAACAAAAGACATCAGACAGAAAAAATATAATATTCTGAACTGTCAGAATCAGATAGATAGATAGATAGAAAAATATTGTAAAGATTATTTAAGAATAAACTTTAATTACAAAGCAACACATTGTTTATTTTTATTATTATACACCCACTTTACATATTATTTACACTATATATATATATATATATATATAACGTGGTAATATTTTCCTTTTGAAAATTAATTGTAAATAATATGTAAAGTGGGTGTATAATAATAAAATAAACAATGTGTTGCTTTGTAATTAAAGTTTATTCTTAATTTATCTTTATAATAATTTTATATCTATCTATCTATCTATCTATCTGATTCTGACAGTTAATAATATTATCGGAAGTCTTTTGTTTTATTCTGAGCGACAAAATAAACAATGTGTTGCTTTGTAATTAAAGTTTATTCTTAATTTATCTTTATAATAATTTTTATATCTATCTATCTATCTATCTATCTATCTATCTGATTCTGACAGTTAATAATATTATCGGAAGTCTTTTGTTTTATTCTGAGCGACGCATGCGGCATCTGGTGGTAGAACTGTTTTATGTAGGTACTTTTTGTAAGTACTTAATAAAATGTATAGGTAGGTACCTAGGTATTTTATTACATATATATATATATATATATAAATATGTATATATATATATATATATATATATATATATATATATATATATATATATATATATATATATATATATATATATATATATATATATATATATATATATATATATATATATATATATATATATATATATATATATATATATATATATATATATATATATATATATATATATATATATATATATATATATATATATATATATATATATATATATATATATATATATATATATATATATATAAATATATATATATTAATATATACACACTCACATACACACACACACACATACACACACACACACACACACAAACACACACACACATCCAGTTTAAAGAGGAATCATAATTTCCTATCGGCGATGGGCGAATAAAATAAAAGGATACTTATATAAATAATATAAAATTTGATATTTAAAAAAATCACCTTTGATACCGACTGCGGAAACCTCGTTAATGTTGTGTGTTTTCAACAACAGCCGGCGAGACTTCAAAGGCGGTCCACGGAATTTATCGGCGATTTTGTGATAATTGATTTTGTATCGGCGCAGAGGCGGTCGGTAATTAAGAATACGGGGCGGTTGTCACTACATAAGTTATTGGCTTGGCCATAGATGATAGATGTCGACTAGACTGATTGGTGATTATAGACCATAGATTAATTCCACGAACTGGCAAGTCTACTGGGATAAGTCTGCTGGAAGATAACTAGATCTGCATTGTAAGGTATTTAGAATTTTTACCAATTTGTACACAAATCGCTCACTCCTTTCAAGAACATCATGAATCAAAAAACTTTGTTTTTTCAGGAGAACGTTTTTAAAGTTTAAGAATATAATACAATGTATTAAAAATAAATATAAGCCACTTATTAAACTTTTTACTGCGCAACACATCTTTTTAGGTAAAACCTAAAGGTTTTTTTTTCTAAATTTATAAAATATTTAGTATATTTAAAAAAATAAATAAACAATATCTTTTCTTCAAAATGCAAAAACAACACTTTCTGCCCTGTAGCGGGTAAATGTTATGTTAAAAATATGCCTCTTTTGCTGGGATATAGTACATTTCCTGGGCATTCCGAAAACACGCACAACTGAAAATTGACCATTTTTGATTTATGACGTTCTTGAAAGGAGTGAGCGAAATATGACAGGTAGTAAGCCTGTGAAAACCCAGACTTCCACTTTTTTCCTCATCTATGTTCAGATGTTAAAATGTAAAAATTCCTTTCAACCCAGATTTGTGAACAAGGATTACACAGTAGGTACTAGGTGCCCAAAATGTAGTGATTTATTTTAGATATTGACTCATCCATAGATATACAGAATAAAACCTTAATCCGATAAAAATATATTGATAAGCATTTTTAGGTTGACGCTCGACTGCGAATCTTGCGTTGCGGGTTCGATTCCCGCCAAGTACAAAATAAATTGAAGAAATTTTTATTTTCAATTGATTTTTTTTAAAAATATTTCTTTAATTACCTTATATTACAACATTTTGAGTGTGTCCAAATACTTGTTCACAAAATCTGGATTATCTCCTAATCGCTAGGCTAATTTATTATGTTACTATGACTATGCGAGAGGGGTTTGTAATGACATCCTACTCGGAAAATTAGGACCTAAAAATCATACGAGGATTTGTGACATGAATTGATAATACAACATTTTGAGTGTATCCAAATACTTGTTCACAAATATGGATTATCTCCAATTACAGGAGTTATTTTCATATTATTTTTTGACATCTCATCAAAGATGAAGAAGAATATGGAAGTCTGGGCATTTCGGACCTCACATACTAAAATAAGAATTTCTTCTTAATAAAGAGCTTCTTTACATCTCACCAATAGATGTCTCTAGTGAGGTTCTAGTGATTCAAGAACAAGGTTTCTAAAATGGTATATATATAATTTCCAAGAATTTTAGTAGTGTTGTTGTCAATAATGGGTAGAATTGGTGAATGTTACACGTGTGTAAAGTGATCACTTAAACCAGCCTATGACGGTCGTCAGTCCCGTAAATGCCCAGACTTCCATATTCTTCTTCATCTTTGATGAGATGTCAAAAAATAATACCTTATTTTACACTAATATAAACTTTTATTTACAATTGATTTATATTATATATGTTAACCAGTGATAACCGGTGATCTGGGTGTTTGTGATGTGTTTTTCACATTTACCTTCCTTATCCTAACTATCCTACTTGCAAACAAGCCTCAAATAGAGGTTTTGCGGGTTATTCATAAAAAAAAACACGTAAAACTTTTGTATAGTTTTAAGGAGAAATGTGAGTGTTGCTGACAGTGGTGACAATAACATCCCGCAACCGTGTGATACCCACGTAGTCTGTAGTCGAAGTCGTAAGATGGGATTGAGAAGGTTTACTGTTGGTCGTCCAAAACCTAATTTCACAGTATTTATAAAAAAATACTAGAACAGGTTAAAAAGTTCAAATATCTGGGTGTGGACCTGTGTGGTCAAACAGACCTGCGATGCTAAGTGACAAGTAAACAAGGCAAATTTTGCCCCGTAAATGCCCAGACATCCATATTCTTCTTCATCTTTGATGAGATGTCAAAAAATAATACGAAAAATACTCCTATAATTGGAGATAATCGAGATTAGTGAACAAGTATTTGGGCACACTCAAAATGTTGTGTATAAAACTTTAGTTTAGTTTCCAAATCAGGTCGTCAGAAAAATTAGAAATCGTGGGCGTTCTCGTGACAGTCGCAGCATAAAATGGCGGTCGCGTATCAAAGCGAATGACAAACGAATGATAATTCGGTTTTATTCATCTCCCTGACGGCCGCGAATAGGATTCGGCGAGTGATGTATGGCGCAAAGCCCGGCGGTGTGTTCCTTGTGTTGTTTTGAATAATAAGGCTGGACGAATATTGTATGGGCACGCATCGAGGACGAGACATTCAAATTGTGAAATTGAGCAGGTTACCGATGCTAGTTTTTATAGTGATATCCTCTTGCATTCATTTTGCGGCGCGGAGGTACCAATTCCCATATTCTGTATACGTGTGTGTATAATATGTTTGCAGGTATTTGTAATGTACCCTGGGCGGATTGGGTCTTAAAATGTGATTAAATTATAAACATAATTATAACATTATGACATATCGCTCATTCCTTTCAAGAACGTCATTAATCAAAAAACTTGATTTTTCAGGAGAACGTTTTTAATGTTTAAAAATAAAATAAAATGTATTAAAAATAAATATCAAGCCACTTATTGAACTTTTACTGTGCAACAGATTTTTTTAGGTAAAACCTTAAGGTTTTAATAAAAAAATATTAAGTATATTAAAAAAATATTAAATAATACCTTTTCTTCAAAATGCAAAAACAACACTTTCTGCCCTGTAGCGGGTAAATATTAACATATTGTTATTAGTTTTGGTTATTTAAAAAAAAAACTTGTTTGTAACTTTATTATTTGTATTCTAGTCTTCTTAACCTTAGTCTGGCGTTCTATCCTCTCTGTGGTGAATCAGCGCGAAGTTGAATTTGATCTGCTAACATTACAATAGCCCGCCTCCGTAGTGTAATGGTCAGCACGCTCGGCTACCGTTCTGGAGGTCCCGGGTTCGATTCCCAAGGGGGGTAAAACAAATATAAGTGATTTTTTCACTGTCATATTTATTCAATATTACCCTGGACTGGTACCTGAAGCGGAGGGCTGATCACCTTTCCTTCATGTGTAAACGATCAAGATAACACTGCGTTTATATGACGCAGTGCCCTATGCACCATTGGGGTGCGGATAAGGGTTTTATAATTTTATTATTAACATTACAATTGAATATAAAATAACCGGATATAAAGTTCGGACCTGTTCTCGTTTAAGAATCAAAATATACCAAAAAGGAAATATTATTCGAGTTTCAGATAAATAATTCTTTATGTTCAACAATTGGCAGCAAAAAACTGACGGAAATTTGACGTGAGGTTTACTTTTTGCTTGTAAACTCCGTAGACGTTCTGAAGAGCGCCATCTTTTGAGGTAATAATATTACGAGGAGTTATCAACGATGCGTGTCTGGCACGTTTTAAGTTTAATGTAAATCTTCTTTGTCTGTGTCGAGATTATCCATGATATATCTGGATTACAATTTGCAATATTTTTAGATATAACGCACTAATTGTGGAGAGGGGCTGTCCTTTAAAGCCGTAAGTTTATTATTTAAAAATAGGTTTAAAATAAATAAAAATTATATTATTAAAATTAAACACTTGAATATACCACTTTATCGAGTTTTATTTTTATTTACGACTAGTTTCGAAAACGACAGATGTTTTCATCTTCTGGTACAAAAGAAAACATGCTCAGTTTTTAAAATAAAATTCGATAAAGTGGTATATTCAAGTGTTTCATTTTAATAAAATAATCATGTCATTCCACAAAGTTAATGCCGAATCAATAAATAATACAAAAATTATATATTATATTGTTTTATTAACATAGCACAAAGCTAAAAATGCTTGTATCATAAAAATATTAAATAAAATAAACGAATAAATGTGAATACTTTATTATTATTTGACATCTCATCAAAGATGAAAAAGAATATGGAAGTCTGAGCATTTACGGGGCTGACGACTGTCATAGGCTGGTTTAATCCAGCCTATGACGGTCGTCAGCCCCGTAAATGCCCAGACTTCCATATTCTTCTTCATCTTTGATGAGATGTCAAAATATAATATGAAAATAACTCCTGTAATTGGAGATAATCCAGATTTTGTGAACAAGTATTTGGACACACTGAAAATGTTGTATGTGAATACTGCATTTAGAAATAAATAAACGGTACATAACACAAACAAAAATCTATTTTATATTTAAAATGAAACTTCGTTTTAAAATCACTATAAAGTTTTATAGTGATTTTAAGTTACATTTTAATTATAAAATGGAAAATTACAAAGTTAGTGCTTCAAATATAAATTATATAAAAATCTATTTATTTTCTTCGGACACTCGTCATGAAGAAAAAGGAATCATGTTTTGTTCGCAATTTTGAAGTTTGCTATTTTATTATTAGATTATTAGATTATTATTAGATTATTAGATTATTAGATTATTAGATCGTAGAGATGTTATCTTACCACTGATAACTTCACATTTGGCAGTGTTGTTGTTGCTGCAGCTAGGTGCATTCTACGAGTAGGACGGCATATGTCTCAAATTCTAGTGTTAGGGGTATGACGTGAATATCATGGCCGCAAATTTTTTCACATGCCACTTAAATTTGAGCTTGTATATATAATATTAACAAGACGTTTTAAATTTTTTACATTTGACCGGATTTTTGTCCGTTTTATCCGAAGTCTTTTTTTATTATTATTATTTTTTTATTTGTATACATTTATTTAAATCACAATTTGTACATATTTAGAACATTTTTTGCAGTGACCCACCAAGCCACCTTGTGTATCTTGTCGGTGGAGTTCTTTTTTAATACACTTTTTTATTGTTTTTAACGATTTTAACCTAATATATTATACACACAAAAAAGAGAGAAAAAAATAAGACTGTAAACATTTTACAATTTTCATAAAATTAACTCTTGATCATTTATCCATTCCTTTATTTTGCCTTTATTCCATATTTTATTTTGACCTCTCTTTGGTTGAATAGAGCTCCGTTATATAGAGGTTATACTCTGTATGTCTCTTCTTCTCCGCCTTACTCCTCATTACTGAGGGTTGTGACCCTTGTGGAAATAATGATTCTTCTCCAGTTATCCCTTGACTGCGCTGCACGTAGTGCTCCAACCACCGAGGTGCCTGCTGCTGCTTTAACTTGATCGGTCCATCGTGTGGGGATCTTTCTCTCCCTCTCTTCTCTTCCAGGCAACCAATCACAATAAGTCGTTCCAGGCTGTCCTCATTGAAGGCCAGAGTTAAGCCAGCCAAGTGCAACTCCTGACGAATGGACTCGTTGGTGCATCTAGCTGTCCATGGGATTAAGAGCATGCGCCTCCAACACCACATTTCAAAAGCGTCAATTTTTCTCCTTTCTACAGCTTTAATGGTCCATGTTCCAGCAACATAGAGAAAGATGGAGTGGACTAAACTCCTTTCCAGATTTTTCTAGCTTAGAAATGGCGCACTGCGTATACTCTAACATATTTGTATATATTTTTAACATGTTTGTAAAAAAAGTAAAGATAATGTGTGTTAAATCGCGGAACTAATCTCTGTGGATGCTGAAGCGGCGACAAGACATCCCGACATCCTCGCATGATTATTTCTACTAATTACAGCATTTTGAATTTCATGGTTTTTTTAAACTTTTTTGTACGTCTGGTAATGATGAAAATAACTCACAAATATCCTCGCTAATGAACTCCGACCATCGGGCGCGGTGGCGTGATGCTTCACACCATCAAAAACGCAATGACCAAAAAAAACGAGAGTCCCATGCGAAATTGAGCTTTAAAACGACATTTCTTAACGATCATATCCCAATGCCGAGAAAATCCACTTTCTTTCGTCAAAATAACTGGCCATTCTGACGCATTCGTAAAAAGGGGCTTTTTGTCAATATTGCTGGTATTTCGAAGGTTGACTTATTGAATAATCATAACGTCGCTTCCCGTAGGGGTAGGCAGAGAGAATAGAACGACACACTAATCTGTCTTTGAAAACAATCTTAACTACGCCCAAGTTTTTGTAATACTAGATACTGCCAAGTTTCTCTTGGTCTTCCTGAGCTTCTGTAACCAACCACATCACCTCAATTAAAAAAAAAGTTCAAATAATAGTAGTAATTCAACAGCCTTTATTCATATTTTCGGTTTTTTATATATAACCAACCACATTTTCTTCATATTTTTTTTTACTATTCTATCTTCACACATTTGATTCACATGGCCAAACCTTCTAAACACACCTTTCTTAATTTTTCATTCGATAATGATCATTACCATGATTATTAAAAAAAAGTAACCACTTGTGCAATACCACTTAATGAGAAGAAAATCAACATGTCATTTCACAAAGTTAATGCCGAATCAATAAATAATACAACTTATTACCAAGCATTTAAAATACTACCTCATACCACTTTTTTAACTCTTAATATTTTTCTATATTACCCTGGACTGGTACCTGAAACGGAGGGCTGATCACCTTTCCTTCATGTGTTAACGGTCAAAATGACACCGCGTTTATATGATGCAGTGCCCTATGCACCAGTGGGTGCTGATAAGGGTTTGAAGAAGATCATCCCAAATTTTCCTCTGCCATCCTGCTTCTATTTCCAACTACATCAGTTCTTTCCTCACTCATTCGTTCCACATCTCCAAATCATCTAAGCCCTTTTTTCTTATTAATTTTATCGTTATTGCCTTGCATTATTTTCTTGTATCACCATTCGAACATCTATCATACAACGTTTTGCGTACTAAGAGCGGTGGTGGGAGCGAACCGGTTCGCACCGGTTCGCTAGAACCGGTGCCAACCGGTGCCAACAGAAATATTTAGAGTTAGCCGAACCGGTCTTTAACCCTCTGTTGTCATACAATATTCGGATTGAGATCATGTATCGGAGGACGCTCGTTTTACTTGGTCCGACACCTTGTAAAAATATTTACAACATTGTTACATCACTATTAATTGACTTTTTAATATATATGACGTGGTAATATTTTCCTTCGTAAATTGGGTGTAAATAATATGTAAAGTGGGTGTATAATAATAAAATAAACAATGTGTTGCTTTGTAATTAAAGAAACGACAGTAAAAGTTTATTCTTAATTAATCTTTAAAATAATTTTCTATCTATCTGATTCTGACAGTTAACAAAATTATATTTTTTTCTATCTGATGTCTTTTGTTTTATTCAGTGCGACGCATGCGACATCTGGTGGTAGAACTGTTTTATGTAGGTACTATTTGTAAGTACTTAATAAAATGTATAGGTAGGTACCTAGGTATTTTATTACATATATACCTACATACATACTATTATAGTTGGAGCGTTATCAGTTGCTATTTGAATGTTTTGTTTATGTGCAGTATAAAAAACAAATTAATGAATAAATGTAAAAATATTTTTCTTGTAGAAGGGGGGGGGGGGGGTAGGGGTAATACCTAAAAGGCGAACCGGTTCTTGAAAATTTCGAATTCCAAGATCTCACATCCTTCTTTTGCCAACAGCATGCTTCACTTCCATGCATTAGGGTTGGAACCAGGACTGCACTGTAAACTGCCAGATTATTATTATTTTATTTTATTTTATTTGAAGCAAGATTTGAAAAATACTTTTTATTTAGTGAGTTTATTTTGAAAGACGCCAGGACAGTTTTCACGAACTGCCAGTGTGATAATGAAGACATATTACCAAATCACTGTTTCTATTTTCACACTTAAACTGGAGTGTATTGTCAGTGGCGGCTCGTGATTGCGTAAAAATAGTTATTTCAATAATAATAATAAAACCCTTACCGCACCCCAATGGTGCATAGGGCACCGCGTCATATAAACGCAGTGTTATCTTGATCGTTTACACATGAAGGAAAGGTGATCAGCCCTCCGCTTCAGGTACCAGTCCAGGGTAAGATTGAATAAATATGACAGTGAAAAAATCACTTATATTTATTTTACCCCCCTTGGGAATCGAACCCGGGACCTCCAGAACGGTAGCCGAGCGTACTGACCATTACACTACGGAGGCGGACAATTATTTAAATACTATTTTATACTTGGAAGTATGTTTTTTAGCGAGTTTATCAAGTATTTCATACACTTCAAAGTGGTCAGGTCAGAAGTCGGAATAATCGGCGTGTATTAGGAGATGTACAAATATGGAAGATTCTAAGATTGTTGGCAAAGATTGGATTGGCGTTCTATTCTCTTTGCCTACCCCTGCTTGAAAGCGGTATGATGGTTATTTAGTAAGTTTTTATGAAATAAAAAAAAAAACTTGATTTCAATACGCTTTCATAAATATTTAACTACTGAATAAAAAGCTTGGTCTATTGAGTAATAGACCAAGGATGCTGTCGAGAACTCACACATGAAATAACGTGTTACTTAGAAAATGCATCAGCACTTTTATTTAAAAAAAAAAAAATTATGACACAAACAAATTTTCAGTACTGCGTTCTATTGAAATTTATGTCATATACTTACTCCTTTAAAATATAATATATTTTATAAAATAAAACAACTTTGTTTTAATCACTTGGTGTACGGAGTGTGTGAAAGTTGTTGGTATAGTAAGGGAAGGGTAATAAATAATATCCTAACTATGAGTATTTCAATGTTTTAGAATTAGTACATAAACCCTGATGACAAGGTTCTTGTCGAAACCGGTTGGAAAAAGTGTACTAATGAAAAGTGGTCAAAACAAAGTTGTTTTATTTTTAAAAAAATATTTAGCTTATCAAACCAAAGACCAAACAAAAGAAAAACTCCTTAGATTTGTGAACAAGTATTTGGGCACCCTCAAAATGTTGTGAGTGATGTTTCAGACGTTTCCCAATATTTCAGTGTACCAATAAAAATGGTTAAAACAAAGTTGTTTTATTTTATAAAGTTTATAAAATGTGCCACAAAGTATCTACGAAAAACATTAAAAAATGATATAATATACATATTTCTTTTTAAAAAATCCGCCGATGAAACAGAGTACGACAGAGAAAAACCAAGATGGCTGCCATACATCACTTTTGAGAAAGATTTGAAATTTGAAATTCGTGATGCACGAGCCGCCACTGTGTCCGGAAAGTGTCTGTAATTGCCGTGAAACATATCGCAGCTTCAGCGGAGATGACAACAGCGTTTTCAACAAATGTTCACTCACCCGGAGCGGGAATGTCACCCGGAGCGGGAATGTCACCCGCCTCACCCGTCACCACAATCTCTGTGTGTGTTCGCAACAACCCTACATAAACTAAAAAAATTAAATAAAAATGAACATTCTCAATAGTATTGATATTTAAAGCATTTACTTTGTGTTTAATTCATGAGTGACAATTCTAGTCACAACACTAGCTATCTGTTCATTTTTACTTTTTTTTTTACAAAAAAGTTAATAATCTTAGTATATAACCGAGATTTTTAGGTTTACTGGTTTCGAGACGTATGTCTACCAGTTTCGAAACGTTCGAGTGATTGTCTTGACGAAGCGACGGGTACGTCTAGAAACCGAAAGACACAAAAATCTCGGTGAGTGGTTATACTTTATAATAATATTATTAACATATTTGTAAAAAAATAAGTAAAAATAAACAGATAGCGAGTGTTGTGCCGAGAATTGTCACTCATGAATTTCATGAAATTATTCTCCTTATCATTCATCGTTTACTTTGTGTAATACCACTTTTATAAACACTTATTCGTGACTCATCGGTTTATAAAAGTGGTATTACACAAAGTAAACGATGAATGATAAAGAAAGTGTTATATTACCATACCACAAAGTTATCAATGCTTTTAATATACAAAATAAATTATGGTAACTTTAAACAAAAATAGTAAATCCACTAACAAGTAAGTATAGGGTATGAAACTTTTAAAGCTGAAGCCTAAGTAGGGCCATGATAAGTGGTGTTGCATTAACCGTAGCTAGATTTCAGTCACTTGTACGTTAGGTAGTAAAATTAATAAATTTGATTTAAAAAAAACACCCTTTAACACGATGTAAATTAAAAGTCCCCCCCCGTGATGTAATGGTTAGTGTGTTTATCTACCGTGTTGGAGGTCCTGGATTCGATTCCCAGGGAGGGGAGAGTAAAAATAATTATTAGTGATTTCACACTCTAGTATTTATTTATTATTACCCTGGACTGGTTCCTAGAGCACATGAGTGATCACCTTGCCATCATGAAAGTAACGATCAAGATAAAACTGCGTCAATATGATACAGTGCCCTATGCACCACTGAGAAGAGTAATAAATATTCAATAATCTTCCTACGGGTATAAAAAAGATAGTTAAATTCTTAAAAAGTAATCAAATGCCTTTTACGCGTGTTAATTGAGAAAAAAACTAGTTTATCATTCATAGGTACAAAACAATGAACATTTTGTGTAAGTCCCTCTCCAAGCACAAGAGCTCTTTTTTTTGAAAGGAACAACATAACTTGTATTAGGATATATTATATTAAAAGTAGAAATGCTAAGAAAATTAATCAATATAACACTTTCCTTTCACTTTGCGCAATACCACGTTAATGTCAACAATGCTTTTCATATACAAAATATAGAAATCGTAATATATTTTGTATCCATATATTTTTTTTAAAAATAAATATCTTTTTTGGACGATTAACGAGTTGGACGAATAAAGGGGTCAACGAATAGCGGGGCTCTTCCCTAATTATACAGTAGGCATTGCTAAATGAATGTGACATATTATGTAGGTACTACTAACCCACTAAATGAATCACGAGATTCAATGTGGTAAATGAATTATGTTGTACGGATTTAAACACGAATGTGAAATTAAAAGCTGACACGAGATGAGAGAAAGATATTCGTTTCCTGTTTACATGAAAATTTTGTGACTTCTGGTCGTGTGACCACGCTATAATGTTTTGAAGGACAGCTATTTTAAAATGAAATTTTATATTTGTAAAATATATTATATGAAACATACCCATATTTAAAATTATATGGCTTTTTAAAGTAAGATATGGATGTTTAAATATAAAAATAGAATAAGGTTTGTTGGATTGAATTCTACATTTTTAATTTAATGATTCAAATGTATATGTTAATACGTGACGCGTTTTGTCTTTTTTATTTTATTTATTTTTTTTATTCATTTAATAAATTTACATTTTTTTATAACATAATACATTTGAATCATTTATACATATGGAGAACTTTTATATTTCGATTCGCTGTGCCTCTCCATAAAAGAGTCTGTGCTCTTGTGCTTGGAAAGGGACTTACACTCGTGGTTTAATGTTATATAATAAAAGATATATTAGTTTTTTTAAATTTTTTTTTAAAGATTTAAATGTATAGAGCTTTAATTTTTTTCTGAAGGATTTTTATATCATCTATTTTTTTATTTCTTTAGGGAGTTTATTGAAATGTTTGATTGCCAAATATTTGAAGTTTTGCTGAAATTGCTTGGTGTTGTATTTTGGAGTAGAAAAATCGTTTGAGAATCTCGATGATAAATTTTTTGTTAAATTTAAATAGTTGTCACCCTTTAGTATTTGAAAAACTGCGTTTTTTTTATAAATGGATTCTATATTTGGGACTTGAAATTTTTTAAATAATAATTTTGTTGGAAATATGTTTTTTTTCAAGATAACTTTAATTATGTTATTTTATTATTCTTCTTAGGACATTATCCAACACTGACCAATCGTCACGTATTAACATATACATAAATAAATGTAGAATTCAATCCAACAAACCATATTTTATTTTTATATTTAAACATCCACATCTTACTTTAAAAAGCCATATAATATGGGTATGTTTCTTTAATAAGCCATATGGGTATGTTTTATATAATATAATTACGATGATAACATTTCATTAAAATTCATATTTTGAATTGATTTAATGGTTACCGTAAATGTTCTCAGTTGAAATCCTAAATTTGATGATTTCGCACAGCAGATCGCGAGATTGTGAAATTTACGGTATGCGGATTGCGCTGAGCACGAGTCTCGCTGTGTCTGCGCTGCGCTCCACACTGTACTCCGGGCGGACCTTATCGCCGCCCGAATCGGGAAACTCGCCGTACTCTGCGAGGGTTCAGGGTAATAGGGAAACAAGGAACACAGAGGAAGACCGAGGAAAACTTGGCATCATCAAGTATTTCCAAATACTTCAAATTAAACATATTGAAAAAGGGTCATCTTCATATAATTGTTTTGATAAATGAGTCTGGCGTTCTATTCTTTTATGGTAAATTCATATGCCACTTTTGAGTTTGTTAATGTCACAATAAGGTTAAAATACAAACTCAGTTTGGAATACTTGATCATGCCAAGTGTTTTTTGGTCTTCATCTGCTTCTATTATCAACCACATTCGTCTTATAAATTTGTTTTATCGTTCTTTCTTCACTCATCCACTCAGATTTTAGTTGTATTAATATTGTTTAAAAAACATATTTTTGTTTATATATATATATATATATATTTATATATATACATATATATATATATATATATATATATATATATATATATATATATATATATATATATATATATATATATATATATATATATACATATATATATACATATATATATATATATATATATATATATATATATATATATATATATATATATATATATATATATATATATATATATTTATATATATATATATATATATATATATATATATATATAAAAATATATATATTTATAAATATATATATATATATATATATATATATATATATATATATATATATATATATATATATATATATATATATATATATATATATATATATATATATATATATATATATATATATATATATATATTTATATATATATATATATATAAAAATATATATATTTATAATATATATATATATATATATATATATATATATATATATATATATATATATATATATATATATATATATATATATATATATATATATATATATGTTTATATATGTATATATATATGTAAATATATATATAAATATATATATATATATATATATATATATATATATATATATATATATATATATATATATATATATATATATATATATATATATATATATATATATATATATATATATATATATATGTATATTGCTTGGCCTGTTTTTAAGAGGGATTGGCCTCGATATCGATTCCTAGCTGTCAATCCATCTCGTTGGTGGTGCAAACAAATATTAGAGTTTAAAATCACTAATATTAATTTTCGACCTTACTGGGAATCGATCCCGAGACCTCCACAGGCTACATCAGGCGGACAAACTACATAATAGCAATAATACATTGCAGAAATTTTAGCATTTTTGTGGAATGTGTTGATACTTTACACCGTTATTAGTGTGAACCTCTGAATATTTAGTTTGGTTAATAGTGAAATAGTTAGCGAAACGACATTTAGCAGGAAAGGAGAGATCGGAATGGAGATACAGCTGATGCGGCTGACGCGACGGGAGGGTACAGAGACAGCTCTTCAGCTGTGGATCAATGCAGATAGTTGTGTCAAAACTGTAATTAAGATCGGCAATCAGTGTTGGCAAAGTCCGAGGCACACGGACCCACAAATACGCATATGTGTGTGGAGAAGTTATGTAATTTACAACTTTTTAAGTGTAAATCAAATCACTTGTTCGCAAATCCGGATTCTCTCTCCTGAACTAATAAAACTACTTATTTTTTTTAACAAAAATGTTAGTAATATTAGTTTATGACCACTCACTAAGATTTTTTTGTCAACCGGTTTCGAGACGTACCCGTCTCTTCGTCAGGACAATCACTACCACAGCATGCAAACAATACTACCCTTCACTACCATAGCGCTATTTACACACTGAAAACTACACAAATATTTAACACAAGCGATTTTTGATCGACCCGAAGACCAACATGCACTAAGGGTTGCAGCACAAACATGTGTTACGAGCCGATATCAAACGTGCACTAGGGATAAAAATTACTATTCAACGAGCTTATATACTCGTAGGTTGAAAAAAGTGGGCAGGGTTTAAATTGGATATTGACGAATCTAGAATCCGCTTTCTCGCAGGAGAAGGCAAAGATAAAAGAACAACACACCACTCTGTCTTAGCAAACTTCCTTCGCCTCTTCCACATTCGTGCATCTTCTCAAATATGTGCAGTGTCTTATGCACCATTGGGTGCGGATAAGGGTTAGAAGAATAAGATGATCTCTCATAGGCTGATTAAGTAGCAATTCTAAAAAAATCAGTAGTGTGGTTGTAAATCATGTATAAAATGGTGAAAGTGTGGTAATGTGATCACTTAACCAGCCCACGACAGGTCATTAGCTATGTAAATACCCAGAATTACATATTTTCTTCTTGTTTGTTGAGATGTCAAATTGTTGAAATGAAAAATCGACTAAGACAAGTTAGACGTTGGATTGATGTCAAAAATAGTCTCTTGAATGTTGTCAGCACTTGTCTTGGGGTCTACAATGGGACACATTGTCTGTAGGAAGGACTATTAACAGAGATGAGAGAGTGGGGGATGAGGTAAGGTGGGGGTGATAGAAAGATAACAGCAAAGAGTTAAATTAGTACACTCAGAAAGAAACTGTCTCGAAAGACGGGTAGCTATATTTTTTGTTCGTTTATTATGCACACAAATAAAAATGTAAATACAACATTTCGAGTGTGTTCAAATACTTGTTCACAAATCTGGATTATCCATAGACTATATATTATCCACAGATCGACCTCCGTAGTGCAGTGGTCAGCGCGTCTGGCTACCGTGCTGGAGGTCCCGGGCTCGATTCCCAGGGGGTCAAAACTAAATATGGCCGATTTTCACTCTCATATTTATTTAATATCACCCTGGACTGGTACAAGTAGAGCAGGGCTGATCACCTTGCCTTTATGCAATTAACGATCAATATAACACTGCGTCAATATATAAATATATTATAAATAAAAAAAAAATATATATATATATATATATATATATATATATATATATATATATATATATATATATATATATATATATATATATATATATATATATATATATATATACATATATATATATATATATATATATATATATATATATATATATATATATATATATATATTTATTTAATATCACCCTGGACTGGTACAAGTAGAGCAGGGCTGATCACCTTGCCTTTATGCAATTAACGATCAATATAACACTGCGTCAATATATAAATATATTATAAATAAAAAAAAAATATATATATATATTTATATATATATATATATATACATATATATATATATATATATATATATATATATATATATATATATATATATATATATATATATATATATATATATATATATATATATATATATATATATATATATATATATATATATATATATATATATATATATATATATATATATATATATATATATATATATATATATATATATATATATATATATATATATATATATATATATATATATATATATATATATATATATATATATATATATATATATATATATATATATATATATATATATATATATATATATATATATATATATATATATATATATATATATATATATATATGTATATTGTCCGCCTCCGTAGTGTAATGGTCAGCACGCTCGGCTACCGCTCGGCTCGGTTCGATTCTCAAGGGGGGTAAAATAAATATATGTGATTTTTTCACTGTAATACATATTTATTCAATATTACCATGGACTGGTACCTGAAGCGGAGGGCTGATAACCTTTCCTTCATGTGTAAAACGATCATGATAACACTGCGTTTATATAAAACGGTGCCCTTTGCACCACTGGGGTGCGAATAAGGGTTATATATATATATATATATATATATATATATATATATACATACACTCATAAAGATTCCATTCTTGTTCCCATGATGTATTTAGTCCTGTGCATAGTCTGCTGTAATAATACTCTCTCGGGCCATTTATCAAGAGTGGTGAATCCTGCGCGTCGTGCCCCTGTCGATAAATATTCAAATAAGGCCGATTCAGATGAATGATAGCGCCATGTGGGGGCAGGCGGTGCCGCCGTACCGCCACCGCCGCGCCGGTGGTCTGTACTCTCAACTCTCAACTCTCAACTGGCTGGCTCTCAAACTTCAAACTCAAATTCAACAATGATAGAAAATAAAGAAAACAAATGTTCCCTCAAATGAGACGAATCACTTCATTTCTTTACTTTAACGCTCTTGATAAAATACAGATTTTTTCAATTTAGATGTTTTTAATTTTTGATTTTTAATTTTTTATTATTTAGACAAATATTTCATTTCTTTATTTTTTTTTGCAGATACATTTCTTGAAAGTTGTTTTATTTTATAAACTTTATAAAATAAAAGAACTTTGTTTTAACCACTTTTTATTGGTAGGTACACTTTCTCCAACCCGTTTTAAATATTTCAAATATTTCAATTTTATACTATATCTGTGAGCCTAAGCGGCTCATTATTAGAAACAGGTATCAAATTGTGGTAGAGTGGGTTCGAACCGAGAAACTCTGACTTAAGAGCCCGCGACACTAACCACGGGACCACAACCCGACATACTATGTGTAGTATACATGCTCGTTTATCGATCTTGCCGATAGTATTCTGCCGAAGCCGGTGTTTTTTTCAAATTGGACGTTTATAAAATAAATTGGACGTTTTGCTGTATTTTATATAAAAAGTTAGTATTTGTGAAATTATATTTAAAGTATTACTCAAAACTAACTCACTAACTAACCATCACGCCGCTTCCCCGGAGGGGTAGGCAGAGAGAATAGAGCGCCACACCACTCTGTTTTTGCAAACATTCTTCGCCTCTTCCACGTTCATGCATCTCCTCATACATACCCGCCGATTGTTACGACTCCCAACCCGACCACTTTCAAGTATTTGGCACACCTGATCGTGCCATGTTTTCTCGGTCTTCCTCTGCTTCTTTTCCCGCTAACATTCGCCTCATAAATTTGTTTTCCCGTTCTTTCCTCACTCATTCGTTCTACATGTCCAAACCATCTCAACACACCTTTCTTAATTTTATCGATAATGCTTATCTCAGCTTTGCATTCCTTCCTTATTTCACTATTCGTACATCTATCGCACATTCAATGTGCGATAGATGTCATATAATCCTTTTAGGATTTTTTAAAATGTTTTTCTGCGTTTTGAATATTTTAGTTCTATGTACGTTATCATAAAGCGTGTTAATTGTGATCTGTGCGCTTTGCTGGGAGGTGCTTCCTTGTGTTATGTGAGAGATATTCTTAAATGCACATGTAAGGATCCTTCTTCTTCTTCTTTTTTTGGACTATGTCCTGTCATTATCCGGTCCGCTCCTGGGAGGTGGAAGACCAGCTATCTCTCCAACGTTTAGGTGGTCTTCCTGGGGGTCTGATCCCGCTTATGCTGCTGTCCGCTGCTATCCTTACCACTCGATCCGAACTCGCTCTTCCCACATGGTTTCTCCAGAAACGTCTTCTTTCTCTTCCCCATCGCACATCTTCAACATCGCAGATTTTTCTTATTTCTGAGTTTCTTACTTTGTCGCGAAGTGTTAGGCCTGCAATGGGTCGTAGAGTCTTCATTTCGGATGCCCTAAGAAGGCTTATGTAAGGATTGATTGAGTATATATCTGAGTACGTGATTATTGATTCCTTTTTAAATCATGTCAAAATTATGTTGTTTGTGTGTGAAGGTAACCGGGCCCCACGTGCGGAACTCATGATAGAGAGGCATATACAGATTGCATGCGGAGTGAGTGGAATAGAGTATTGACCACACATTAAAGATGCGAGGCATTTTTTACGACAGACAGGGATGCAGGTATGGAGATGGACCGCGGAGAGAGGGAGACGGATGTAGCGCGAGATGATATCTGGTCGCGGCGCCACCGCGAGGCGCTTTGGACCAGCGCGTCTCTAGATGGTTCCAGAAGAATTAAACTATTTAAGAAAAGAAATCAACTCATTGGTGTTGTATAAACAATTCAATGCGTAATAAATTTCTCCAGGAAACCAAGTAAAACTCGTCAGGAGAAGCCGGACTGTTGACTGTCGTCAACAGACCTTCCGTTCCACTAGAAGAGGGTTCGGCATTTTGTGTCCTAGCTTGGTTTATGGTTCCAATATCTTTCACTATTTTTATCATATTAGATACCACCTCTCGTGAGAATTCCTTATGAACTAATACGGATAAACGAAGGTGTCGTAGGACAGAGTAAAGAAAGAAGAAGATTTTGATAAGACCATGTCAACAAGATGGATGAATCAAGCATCCTATACATTGCAGATAACGAGATAACACCGGGTCACCACCTTCTCGGAAGCCCACCAAAGAGATGGAAAGAAGCTGGGCGTCAATATCACAGGATGAGTCACAATCTTGATAAAAACAGATCTTCAAATCTATAAGAAAAATACGGGAAGAAGTTGTGAAAATGTATCTGTATATCGTAGTCGTACAGGAGAAAGTGACCAACTAACAAAACGTAAAATGTTCAGGTGGGCCATTTAAGTCACTTTTGCTTGGCAACAAAATAAACATCAATGCAGTTAGTCATTTTTAACAAGTCAGTATATTATACTTCAAGTTTAAAATCGCTTTGGGATTTTTTCAGGGCAATATTAAACTACTAAGATATCAAATAGTCAATGATCACGCTTTTGTACAAAATGCACTTGGTTACTTTCTCCTGTATGACTACGATATATTTATAAATAAAAATAATTTTTTGACATCTTAATATAGATGATGAAGAATATGGATGTATTGGTATTTACAGGACTTATGACCTTTTATAGGCTAGTTTAAGTGATCACTTTACACACGTGAAACATTCACCAATTCTACCCATGATTAACAACCACACTAATCAAATTCTTTGAAGTTCTATATATATGATCCAATTTCGAAAGATTGTGATAGAATCATTAGAATTTTACTAGAGACATCTGTTTGTGAGATGAAAAATAACTCCTGTAATTGAATATAATCCAGATTTGTGAACTAGTATTTGGACTCACTCAAAATGTTGTATATAATATATGTGTATATTTATGTACATTATTTTTATATATTTTAATTTTTATTGTTGAAATATCAAAAAGTTGTTTATACCTGATGCCATGAGAACGCAGAACCCCCGCGTTCTCTCTGCGATCTAATTTTAAGGAGTGTTCTAAAAGAATTGAGAAATCTGCGTGAATTTTTTGTGTATTTAATGAGCGCTTATTGATTTTATCAAATAACTGGTTATATCCCTTGAAGAAGCGACGTGATGGTTAGATGGTTAATTTTATGATATTGTGTAAATAGTATTGTCATTGATCGAGTTCATTTTAAATCCTGCCATAATTCCTTGTCCTTGTCCGAGTCTTTGTAATGACAAACCCCTGGGATTTATTCGCATAATAGGTTGATGGATCAACAAAGCAACATTTGACATTCAAAAGAAAAATGTTATTACAAGGTCTTAGTGCCATTCAAAACAATGAGAAAGGTTTTATGGAGAAATTTAAAATGTACAATTTTACACCATTCTACTACCTATAATTGACAACCACTTTACACAAAATTTTGGAACTCCTGTGTATCATTAATATCAGGACATGTTGTATTGAGATAGCTTTTAAAGATCCTTATATTGAGATGTATGCGAGGTTTGAACCCTGGATTTTTTAAAACATTATTTTTACTGGGAAACGCCTGAAAACATGATTTTCAATTTTCTTATGTAACTTATAATTCAACCTTTCATACATAACATTTTACTGTCTCCAAAAATTGTTTACAAATCTGAGTTGTCTACATTTAGGAGTTATTTTTCCACTTTTTTAACATCTCAACGTATATGGAGAATATTCTTCTTCATCTTTGATGAGATGTCAAAAAATAATATGAAAATAACTCCTGTAATTGGAGATAATCCAGATTTTGTGAACAAGTATTTGGACACACTCAAAATGTTGTAAATAAATTATCTGGTCAAATTATAAGCTTAATACTAAAAATGAAAATGGTAGTTTCTGGCGTTTCTCATGTGTGTGATTATAATCCAGGATTCGGATCTCACATACTAATATATAAGAGTTTCTGCTTAATAAAAAGCTTCTTTACATCTCACCAATAGATGTCTCTAGTGAAGTTCTAGTGATTCAAGAACAAGGTTTCTAAATTGGTTCATATATATAGAACTTCCAACAATTTGAGTAGTGTGGTTGTCAATAATGGGTAGAATTGGTGAATGTTACACGTGTGTAAAGTGATCACTTAAACCAGCCTATGACGGTCGTCAGCCCCGTAAATGCCCAGACTTCCATATTCTTTTTCATCTTTGATGAGATGTCAAAAAATAATATGTATATGGAGAAGAATGCGTATTTACAGAGGTTATGAGTCATAACCCCTCTAAATTATAAAACGCATTCTTAACTTTTATTCAAAACATTTGACATGTCATAGTCTAGTTGAGCATTTACTTACACACGTCCAACATTTACCATTCTACCTATCATTGACAACCACACTACTGAAAATTTTAGCAGGTTATAAGCCGTTTAAATACGCAGACTTCTATATTCTTCTTTATCTATGATGAGATGATAAAAAGTACACTTTTTTCAGTTTACGATACGCGAGAACGTTGGAACTTGATGCGTTGGAACTGTTGAGAAAGCCCTCGTATAAATTACCATCCATTTTATATCGCCCAAGCATTTAAGCCCTAAAGGTAGCCGTTCATCTTCCCTGTGTTTCTTCTCATTTCATGCATTGTTACGGGCTACAGGCACCGGGACCTTCTCAGGTTAGATTAAGCCTGTCAACATCTTGTTTCTGATAAAGATATTATTATTATTACAGTGGAGTCGTGTTGGGCGACGAATAATCGATTAGACCGCTTGTGTTTAACGTTTTTCTACGGGCTTTTTGTACGCCGACTCTCCATTTGGGTGACCTTGTTGATTGGGAAGAGATCGACGTGTTTCACTAATCGGAAAGATCGGTGTTTTTCATCGATCGGAAAAGAACGATTTGATAATTATGCAATTTTATTATTCTAATTACAGTGCGATTCTCCTAAGAAAAAAAACACTAATCAAAGAAGCTAAATGGGAAATAAAATAACATTTTTTATGCCTCTGATATCTCAACATAGACGAAGAAGAATATGGAAGTCTGGGCACTTACAGGGCCTGAGATGTCTGAGATGTAAAAAATAACTCCTAAGGAGAGAAACCCATATTTTTAAATTCAAGTATTTGGACACACTTAAAATATAACTTACTCATTAGTTAACCATCAAGCCATTTCTCCGAAGGGGTAGGCAGAGAGAAAAGAATGCCACACCACTAATCCACATGCCTTGGCCATCATGCCAAGTTTTCTCACTCATTCGTTCCACATGTCCAAACAATCACAACACATCTTTCTAAATTTGATTGATACAGCTTTTCATTATTTCCTTATTTTCACAATTCGAAGTCCACCATACATCAAATTGTGGAAAATATATTTGGGAATAAATGCAAAGGAAGACAGAAGAAAACTTGGTATTTTCAGTGCCTATCCTAACTTATTCGTGTGGCAAATTAAAACGCAACCAGTACCTACCTTACCTTACTAAGAAGAACTTAGGTTACCTTACTACGTACCTCTACTGCCTACCCTAGTAAGTAGTACCTAGCTTACCTCACTGCCTATCGTAATTAATTATCTATGATATCTAATAACCGAAGGAAATGGAAGAAAGGTAAGGTCTATTTCTAGCAGTGGAGGACAGATGGCTCACGAAGAAGAATAAGAAGAAGAAGAAGACGAAGAATATGAAGATGGAGAAGAATAAGAAGAAGAAGAAGATGGAGAAAAAGAAGAAGAAGAAGAAGTATTGATGAAGATGAAGGTGAAGAAGAAGATGATGAAGAAGGAGAAGAAGAAGAAGACGAAGGTAGAGGAGAAGAAGAAGATGAAGATGGAGAAAAATAAGATAAAGAAGAAGAAGAAGAGGAGGAAGAAGAAGGGGAAGAAGAAGAAGAGGAAGAAGAAGAAGAGGAAGATGATGAAGAAGGAGAAGAAGAAGAAGAAGAATATGATGAAGAATATGATAAAAATGAAGATGAAGAAATGGAAGAAGAATATGATGAAGAAGGAGAAGAAGATGACATATAATGATTTTAGTGACTTTCTCGATAGTTTTTATTCGCCCCGAGTGATGATCCACCTTAACATCGCGCAATAGAAAGCTTCGGGACTTAATAAACGCAAACAAACAATTAAGCCTGTGCCATTTCGCCGTCGGACGGATTTTTTCAATTGGCGATTCTCGGTAGTCTACTATTCTCAGATCCGCGCTGGAGATAGCGTGATGAATGGGAGATGCTGGCACGGCGAAACGTCGGAGGGCTTTGATCTCCCGTCGGCGCTCCATGCGACATTGCGCATTGTGCTTCCCATCGCGCATCGCGCATCACTAAACGTCACATCGCCCGTTGCCTAATGTCAAAATTCAAAATTCAAATCCGTTCTAGAATTAATTTGAATTTAACCGCTAGGAATGAGGGGCGTTAGCTGTGAATTTATGGGTTGATGACCTCCGCATCGAAATAGTTAACATAATCTTAGTAATTTTTTGACATTTCAACATACAAGATGAGGAATATGGAATTTTATTAATTGATTCGGCAGTCACTTTGTGGTAAAACCTATCCATTTTTAATTAAAAAAAAAAATACTAAGTAAATACCGCTATTTCTTGAAATCTACTGTGACACGGTGTATACAGTGTTTGAAAATGATGCGGAATGCATCGAAACAGGTGTCACAGTAGATTTTAAGAAATAGCGGTATTTACTAAGCAATTTTTTTATTAAAAAAGAATATGGAAGTCTGGGCATATACAGGACTTACGATCCATTTCATAGGCTGGTTTAGTGATCACTTTATATACGTGTAACATTCACCAATTCTACCCATTATTCACAACCACATTACTCAAATTCTTAGAAGTTTTATATACATAATCCAATTTCGAAACATTGTTCTGAATCACTAGAGACATCTATTGGTGAGATGAAAATACGTTTTTTATTGAGCACAAACTCTTTTATTAGTATGTGAGGTTTGAATCCTGGATTATAATCACATACACGAGAAACGCCAGAAAATACAATTTTAATTTTAATTATTTTAGCTTATAATTTGACCAGTTAATTTATCTACAACATTTTGAGTGTGTCCAAATACTTGTTCATAAATCTGAATTATCTCCTAAATCTAAAGTGATCACTGAAACCAGTCTATGACGGTCGTCAGCCCCGTAAATGCCCAGACTTTCATATTCTTCTTGATCTTTGATGAGATGTCAAATAATAGTGAAACTTTATAAAATTAAACAACTTTGTTTTAACCACTATTTTATTGTTAGTACACTTCAACCTACCGGTTTCGACAAGAACCTTGTCGTCAGCAGGGTTTATTAAATTCTAAAACATTAAAAACATTATAATTCTCATAATCAATTACATTCCCTTACCAAAAACTTCCACACACTCCGTAAAAGATCCTAAATGTTTTATAAAGTTGTTTAATTTTATAATGTTTATAAAATGTACCACAAAGTATCTGAGAAAAACATTCAAGAATAATGATACAACTTATTTATATTTGCTTTATCTCTTTCTACTCGGGATCTATTGTTGATGTGATCTGTGCTTCGTGTCAGTCTGCACTGAAAGGTCATGGAAGCTGACATTTGTGACGTTTCGGCGCAATCTACGCACCCATCTTCATGGCAGGGAAGAGCACGCAAGGAAAAGCACCTTCGGGCAGTACGTGACTCCCGGCTGGCCGTCAGGAAATATTTATAGCTTCAAAATTCCATTCCAGCACTGTATGAATAATGTATTGCATTTAAGTAATTATTAATTTTTAATTGTAGGTACTTTAGCATAAAAATACAATTAAAAATAAATCTTGATCCATTATTTTCAGTGAGTTATAAAAATATTAAGGCTCAGTATTCAATATCCCGCAACGTAATTTTCTTTGAAGCGTGGTTAAATTTAACGTATTTTTTTTTTGCAACTTTCAAAGCAATCAGTGGATTTTTTGCTTGAAAAACCGCTATTGTATACAAAAAGCTTTTTTTTTTCGAAACAAATATAAGGTTTAAAAAAAGAGTTATACAAAGGGAAGGATAAAGGCCCAACATACGTTGAATTGCAACATAACTTTCTCTAAATTCAGATAACATTTTACGTAACTGATTTTTTTTAACTCTCCTTTGTATTGAAAAGTTTTTTTGACAATAATTATTTGGTTTTGAAAAGTGTTTTCTTTAATCATTGTTTAACTTCTGAAACATGTAGTCTATAATAAAACTCAAGTGGTAAAAAACGAAGTGTTTTCTATAATCTTATCTTGTTATTATACAGACCTGAATGATGGAAGTTTAACTTCTGAAACATGTAGTCTATAATAAAACTCAAGTGGTAAAAAACGAAGTGTTTTCTTTAATCTTATCTTGTTATTATACAGACCTGAATGATGGAAGTTTAACTTCTGAAACATGTAGTCTATAATAAAACTTAAGTGGTAAAAAACGAAGTGTTTTCTTTAATCATTGTGACATGTCTTACCACAAAGTTAATGCCGAAACAATAAATAAAGTTACATTTTAATTATAAAATGGAAAATCACAAAGTTAGTGCTTCAATTATAAAGTATATTAACTATTTTTTTACCAATGTATGTACATTCCTAGCTGTTACAGGAAATGTAAAATAAAATCTTTTGAAACTATTATTTGTCGTCAGTGCAGTCGCGTTTTTGCATATTGTTCGCGTCCAGATATCATCTAAGACAGTTCGGTTATTATTGCAGTCACCGCGCTTAGTGCATACTAAATGTTGGTATTATTATGCATCTCGTACACTCATTCCGCGGGCTTGCTGTGCAATACATGCATCTCCTCGTGATGGAGCAAGCGAATGGATCTCTGAGATAATACTTAAATCATAAGATACTCACTTCATTTTTCCCGAGATGTTTCTCCAGTTGTAACAGTTGGTACCAACAGTAAAATTAAAAGGAATTTCTTATTTATTCTTTAGAGAATAATGTATTATATTATATTAATAATATTATATTAAGATCAGATAATATTATATTAAGATAGATTTACAACATTTTGAGGATGTCCACATACTTTTCGCAAAATCTGGATTATCTCCAATTACAGGAGTTATTTTCATATTATTTTTTGACATCTCATCAAAGATGAAGAAGAATGTGGAAGTAATTATATGCTTAAATGACAAAAAATAAAAATGACATTTTCTGGCGTTTCTCACGTGTGTGATTATAATCCAGGATTCGGGCCTCACATACCGATAAAAGAGTCTCTGCTCAATAAAAAGCTTCTAAATATGGATGTCTCTAGTGAAGTTCTAGTGATTCAAGATAATTTTTCAAAATTGGTTCATTTATTTAGAACTTCCAAGAATTTGAGAAGCGTGGTTGTCATTAATGGGTAGAATTGGTGAATGTTACACCTGTGTAAAGTGATCACTTAAAGTAGCCTATGACGGTCGTCAGCCCCGTAAATTGCCCAGACTTCCATATTCTTCTTCATCTTTGATGAGATGTCAAAAAATACTAAGATAGATAGTATCTTAATACTCAGTTAAAATAAAACAAGTACGTTTTTTTTTATTTTCTCAAAGATAATGCTTAAATCATAAGATACTCAGTTTATTTTTCTTGAGATATTTCTCCAGTCGTAACAGCAAGTACCAACAATAACGTTTAACCTCGGCTCGTAACGCATGTCTGTATTGAAAACTATAGTGCATGTTGGTCTTCGGGTCGACCAAAAATCGCATGTGTTAGACATTTTGTGTAGTTTTGAGTGTGTAAATGGTGCTATGGTGGTGAAGGGTAGTATTGTTTGCATGCTGTGTTAGTGATTGTCCTGACGAAGAGACGGGTACGTCTCGAAACCGGTAGACGTAAAAATCTCGGTGAGTGGTTATATACTAATTTTATTAACATTTTTGTAAAAAAAATATATAAGTAAAAATGACTAACCACAAAGTAAATGCTTTAAATATTAATAATATTGAGAACATACCAACAATAAAATTATTATTTTTTCTCCAAGATAATGCTTTAATCAAAAGATAAAAGAAAAAAATTGCAACATTTGAAATAACAGAGATTTATAGAAATATTAATAATAATAAACCCATAATCAACAACATGACAATGACTAAAGCCTTACCCTATTGTCTATATTCCCACTGATTTAAAAATAAAAATAAATAAATAGAAATAAGAAACAGTCCTCGTTCACCCCCTCATTATCTTACAACGTCCCAAGGACACAACATTGAATTTTTATTAGTATTGCAATATTAAAATAATTTAAATTTTCTAATATATACGTATATATCGCTCACTCCTTTCTACAACGTCAAAAATCAAAAAACTTGATTATTCAGGAGATCGTTTTTAAAGTTTGAAAATATATTAAAATATATTAAAAATAAATATCAAGCCACTTATTGAACTTAATACTGTGCAACTGATATTTTTAGGTAAAACCTGAATGTTTTTTTTTCCATTTGAAAAATATTTAGTATATTTAAAAAATAATAAAACAAAACCTTTTCTTCAAAATGCAAAAATAACACTTTCTTCCCTGTAGCGAGTAAATATTAAGTAAAAAATATGTGCTTTTGTTGGGATATAGTACATTTTCTGGACACCCCGAAAACATGAACAACTGAAAACTGACGATTTTTATTATATGGCGTTGTTTAAAGGAGTGAGCGATATATTATGAATACGATTCAAATCAGTGTCGATCCGCGTTTATTTTAATAATAATAATCATAAAAAAACGTAACATATTGTATATGTTCCCGCTGGTAAAAAAACATAAAAAAACTAAAATAAGAAAAGCAACTACCCTCTCTCCAATGTCCCAAGGACACAACGCTAAAATTTAGACTTGGCTTCATATACGGTGTTTGAAAATGATGCGAAATGCTTCAAAACACGTGTTACGATAGAATTTATGAAATAGTGGTATTACCAAGTACAACTTCATGCATCATACATACCCACCGAAAATAATCTTCTACATTTATGTTAAGATGTCTAAAATATAAACTAACTCCTTAGTGAAGAAACCCAGATTTGTGAACAGGTATTTTTACACATTCGAAACGTTGTGATTCACGTATGTCACTGCGATCCACGTTTGCCTGCTTTCAGAAGAGATGCATATGAGCGGATAAAACCAAGTAGCTAGAAGTAGATGTCGCTCACTCCTTTCAAGAACGTCGTAAATAAAAAAAACTTGATTTTTCAGGAGAACGGAGAAAGTTTAAACATGTAATAGAATGTATTAAAAATAAAAATTAAGCCACTTATTGAACTTTTAACTCTGCAACAGGCCTGTTTAGGTAAAACCTGAAGGTTTTTTCTCCATTTGAAAAATATTTAGTATTTAAAAAAAGTTAATTAAACCATACCTTTTCTTCAAAATACAAAAAACAACACTTTCTGCCCTGTAACGGGTAAATATTAAGTTAAAAATATGCCTTTTTTGCTGGGATATATAATAGTACATTTTCTGGAGCATTCCGAAAACATGTACAACTGAAAATTGACGATTTTTTATTTATGACGTTCTTGAAAGGAGCGATGTCACAAGGAAAAACAATGAGAACCAATGTATGAAAGGGCAAATGTCGTCTAACTTTGTATTTAGAGTTGGTCTGTAGGCATGAGTTCAGAATCACAATCAGACCATCACCATCGTCAGACGTCATACTCTCCTTTCCTTGGAATCGTGCATAAACTACAGATTTCTTCTTCAACTATTAGAGATAATAAATAATTATTATTTACAACATTGTTGCGAATGAAATAACTGGTCAAATAAATGGTTGTGTGAAAAATTTAAATTATGTTCGTTAAATTTAAATTATCAGGCGTCTTCTAGTATGTAGAATAATCTGGAAAGGATCTTACGTGGAAGGGTCTCTAAATAAAAAGGCCTCTGCAAAATAAAAGCTTTCTTAAAAACAAACATAAAAAGCTCTAGTAAACTCACAGTTACCTATTCACATTAAAAAAAGGAAATAACCTGCAAAACCCCTATTTTTATAAGCTTATCTGCAGGCAGGATAGTAAGGATGAGGAAGATAAAAATGAAAAATACATCACAAACACCCAGACCAATTGAAAATTAATCTTTCTTAAATTTATTTTGCAATTGGTAGGAAGTGAACCCGTGACGCCTGTTTCGCAGTCGAGCGTCTACCCAACTATGCCACGGTGCCTGTCATCGTCATTAGATTGATGATACATATATGTATGAGTTGTTGTGAACACATATGTAATATGTCATGAGATTAGTGATAAATGAAGGAGATTATGATTTAAAAATTGAAGTAGTGTGTTTGTCAATCATGGGTAGAATGGTGAACTGTTGCAAGTGTGTAAAGTGATCAATTAATCAGCCTACGAAAGGTCATTCGCCCTATAAATAGACTGACTGACCCAGACTGTCATATTCTTCTTGATCTACATATGTTGAGATGTCAAAAATGTAAAAATAATTTTGTGGAGAAGTTTGACCAACATTTTGAGTGTGTCCAAATACTTGTTCACAAATCTGAATTATTTCCAATTATAGGAGTTAATTTTCATATTGTTTTTTACTTCTCAACGTAGACGAAGAATATCCTTCCTAATTCTTCTCCATCTTCATTGAGATGTCAATAAATAATATGAAAAATAACTCCTATAATTGGAGATAATCAAGATTTGTATACAAGTATTTGGACACACTAAAAAAATAACTAACTAACCATCACGCCGCTTTCCCACAGGAGTAGGCAGAGAGAATCGAACGCCACACCACTCTGTCTTTGCAAACATTCTTCGCCTCTTCTACATTCATGCATCTCCTCATACATACTCGGCGTTTATTACGACTCCTGACCCGGCCGCTTTCAAGTATTTGACATACCTGATTGTGCCAAGTTTTCCTCGGTCTTCCTCTGCTTCTTTTTCTACATTCTACGAACTACATTCGGTTTTTAAATTTGTTTGACCGTTCTTTCCTCATACGTTCCACATGTCCAAACCATCTCAACGCACCTTTCTTAATTGTATCGATAATGACTTGCATTCTTTCCTTCTTTCATCATTCGAACATCTATCAAACATCGTTTTGCCACACATCCGTCTGAGGAATATATCTGGGCATACTCAAAATGTTGTGAAAATGCGTCTGCATATACTCAAAATGTTAAAAATAAAATTATTATACGTTATTTTAACAAAACGGACCACCGGCAATGTTAAACCGTAGACTTTAAATATTCAGGTCACGAACGTTATAATTATTGACATTAATATTAATATTTAAACAAAAAAACATCCTTCCAGGACTCCTTCCCTGTTAATTTCCCCAGATAATCTTGATGGCTTCCTCACGTACAGGCGACTGGTTGGGGTCCTGCTGTGTGATCAACTGGCGAGCCTGGATCCTGATGTGAACCTTCAACCCTAAAGGACGTTTTGAGATACCTGATACAGGATGTTAATAATTGTAAAATAAACCTTCACCGCTTTTACTAAAGACTGGTTCTAGGTTAACATAAATATATATATATATATATATATATATATATATATATATATATATATATATATATATATATATATATATATATATATATATATATATATATATATATATATATATATATATATATATATATATATATATATATATATATATATATATATATATATATATATATATATATATATATATATATATATATATATATATATATATATATATATAGTATAGTTAAAAGTAAACAGCAAGAATAAAGTAGAGCTAAAGTAAAAAGATAATAAAAAACAAAACATAAACAGTAAATTTTACCAAGTAAATAGCACTATTTCTTAAAATCTACTGTGACACCTGTTTCGATGCATTCCGCATCATTTTCAAACACCGTATACACCGTATACATGTTTCCGAACACTTAAATTTAGTATTAACTTCACATACGGTGTTTGAAAAGGATGCGGAATGCATCGAAATGCACGTGTCACAGTACATTTTAAGAAATAGTGGTATTTACTAAGTAAAACTTTAATTGAAAATGGATAGTTTTTACCACAAAGTGACTGTCGAATAAATTAATGAAAAAATAATTACATACGCAGAGAATGCTTAGTTGAGTATGAGTATATAAATTTATATATAAAAATATATATATATATATTTATATATATATATATATATATATATATATATATATATATATATATATATATATATATATATATATATATATATATATATATATATATATATATATATATATATATATATATATATATATATATATATATATATATATATATATATATATATATATATATATATATATATATATATATATATATATATATTTATATTTATATATATATATATATATATATATATATATATATATATATATATATATATATATATATATATATACATATATTGTATATGTATATATATATATATATATATATATATATATATATATATATATACATATATTGTATATGTATATATATATATATATATATATATATATATATATATATATATATATATATATATATATATATATATATATATATATATATATATATATATATATATTTACATATTTATATTTATATATATATATATATATATATATATATATATATATATATATATATATATATATATATATATATATATATATATACATATATTGTATATGTATATATATATATATATATATATATATATATATATATATATATATATATATATATATATGTATATATATATATATGTATATATATATATATATATATATATATATATATATATATATATATATATATATATATATATATATATATATATATATATATATATATATATATATATATATATATATATATATATATATATATATATATATATATATATATATATATATATATATATATATATATATATATATATATATACATATATATATATACATTATTTAAATTATATAATATGTTACTTAATTCTGTAAAAATAATGTCATTCAAGATGTATGTAGGTAGGTGGGTAGGTACCTAGTAAGTACCTACCTACCGCAGATTCAGGATTTGCTTAGAAATGTCCGTATGCATTTCTCCGCCCGTTTAAATCCAACCTGCCCCGTTTTCTCGGTAAGGCCGCCAGTGCTGCCAACCACCGCCGGTCGCGATTCCTCGGAAAACCCACCGACGTCCATTTTGATTTTTTCCCGCGCATTCCTCCGCGCCCGGTGCAAAATGGCCGCCGCGAGCTTTCCCAGAACCGGCGTGCTTTGGGGACGTCGGAATTTGAACGTTGCCGGAGGAATTCGCCACAAGTCGCGATACCCTGAGGTTATCAAGATGTCATTCTTAAATGGTCATTTTCAAGCATCCAGGAATGCTTGTACACTCTCCACGCGGATCTTTTTTTGTTCGTCAACAAATCGCTTCATTTTAGTTGGTTTTGTTACTTTTTTAATGTATATTTTCTTCAAATGATTGTTATGATTCAAACAGTTGATTTATAAGTGTTTTTGCCTAGAATTTTCACTCATGAATTACATTAATTTATGGTATCTTTAAACATAAAGAGTAAATTGTTGGGTAATATATCCAAAATAAACAATGTTTGTTGCATGAATTCTACATTTATTTATGTATATGCTAATACGTGACGCGTTTCGTCTTCTTAGGACATTATCAAAACAAAATGTGTTTGATAATGTCCTAAGAAGACGAAACGCCTCACGTATTAACATGTACATAAATAAATGTAGAATTCAATCCAACAAACCTTGTTTTATTTTGGATATATTACCCAACAATTCAATATGGAAACCAACTATCTGCAGTTACAAAAAATAAAGAGTAAATCTACTCAATACTCAGATATTTTTGGATCAGCGATAAAACTCTTCATATTAGTTAGTTTTGTTATTATTTACTTTATTTGTACGATTGATTCAAACAGGCGATGTAGCTTAGTCGGGTATAATTTGGACTGCGAAACTAGCTTCGCTGGTTCGATCCATATTGTTAACTAAATTTTGGAAGTTGGCCATCCACAATGACGAGGAGCTCAACAAGCTACCATCCAGCGTGACGACCATCGGTCAGGAAGGCGTCCTGCCCAACACCTTGGCCATTCGCTAACCCATGGGATCAAGAGGAAGGCGTTTTAATTTGTCGACTTATCTTTTCCCCGCTCCAGACTCGACGGCCCGAGACCAACTGACGACGTTTTAATCCATTTATTTTTGTATATCATTATCATCATCATCCTATTATTATTATTATTATCCATGTCTTTATAAGCGCCGTTGAGGTAGTATTTTACGAAAATGGCGCTATACAAATTATCGAAATTATTAATATTATTATTAAATGGAGATTCTGGTTACTTACAACTAACCACTACACCGCTTTCCCAAAAGGGTAGGCAGTGATAAAAGAACATCACATAAATCTGCCTTTCGGTAAATAATTCCCTTATCCTACCGATAATCCTAATATTTCATTATTTCCTTATTTCACCATTCCAACATCTACCATAATTATTTACCAAAAAGACAGACTGGTATGGCGATCTATTCTCTCTGCCTACTCTTTATGGTTAGTTCGTTAGTTATTCTATATTTCAACTCATTCATTTATTAAGAGATTTTTCTCTACAATAAAATGTTATATAAAAGAAAAACACAAAGTTGTAGTATAGCGATCAAAGCTAAGATACATATAAGGCATAATTAATGCTGGTCAATTTAATTCGTATCATACACGAGTCTACATAATTGAAAACTTTGGTTCAATGTGAACTGTGAAAAATTATTTCAGCGAAAAAAACAGTAACATGAACTTATATATGTATATAATAAACGTCAGTTTGACGAATTAATTCATAAGACACACATGCTAGAACTCCGCTCAAGATTTTTAATAGTCATGTTGACACTAGCAATATTATTAATTATATCAATGCGTTCTAGTTGTATAGAACTGGAAAAAAAATATAAATGTTAGGATAGCAAATAGTATGATAGACGTTCGAATGGTGATATAAGGACAGAATGCAAGGCTGACATAAGCATTATCGATACAATTAAGAAGGGTGTATTGAGAAAGTTTGGTTATGTGGGACAAATGAGACCAATTTATAAGGCAAACGTAGGTGAGTAAAGAAAAAGAAGAATACCGAGGAAAACTTAGCTCTTTTAGGTACTCTGGAGGCATATTATGTATTGATTAAATCAAATCACATATAAATATTGTTTGTAACATATTTATAATATTATATATATAATGTCATATGCTTTTATAAGTATGTATATGTATATATATTGAGATGGTTTGGACATGTAGAACGAATGAGTGAGGAAGTGCCCTATGCACCATTGGGTGCGGATAAGAGTAAGAATGAATGAATATATAAGAAATAAATAATAAAAAAATAAAATAAATAAAAAGATTTATTAAGAGAAGACAGACATATCGCTCACTCCTTTCAACAACGTCATATATCAAAAAATTGATTTTTCAGGAGATCGTTTATAAAGTTTAAAAATATAATAAAATGTATTAAAAATAAATATCAAGCCACTTTTTGAACTTTTTACTGTGCAACAGATCTTTTAATGAAAAACCTGAATGTTTTTTCTACATTTGAAAAATATTTAGTATATTTAAAAAAATAATTAAACAATACATTTTCTTCAAAATGCAAAAACAAAACTTTCTAACCTGTAGCGGGTAAATATTAAGTTAAAAATATGCCGCTTTTGCTGGGATATAGTACATTTACTGGGTATTCCGATAAATGACGTTGTTGAAAGGAGTGAGCGATATCGGTGATCATGGAGTGGCTTTGTTCACGATTCTCGACCACACTTATAATGGTATATTTTACAACGACTTATTCTTCGTTCTTCTGTCCAAACCTCAAAAGTCAGTTAACAGATGTGCGTTCAGTTAGTGTGTGGTTAGCTCACGGTCCATATAATAGTGGAAGGTAAACCTACCACGACATCGCTTCTCGAATTTGCACTCAATACACACACGGTTCTCTATCCTTCATTAAAACATCTGCTCACTCAAACTTCAATCATGTTTTCTTGATACAAAAATAATTTTGGATAATTTATATGTGCCCTCGGCACGTGAAATAAGCGAGGGCACATTATAGTCAATTGTAATTAGTTCTTTGTGTGATATAAAAAAATGTTTTTTATTTAATATGGTTAAAAAAAGTTTTTTTATTTACAATTTTAATTCATTCGCTAAACATTTCTCTTTACAACCTTAAAATTAAAAATGCAGTTCTCTTCAATAAAGAGACTAAGCTCTTGTGCTTGGAGAAGGAATTTGTTATTTGTGTGATTTAAAAAAAAAAACGTTTATTTTTTATTATTTGATATGGTTACAAAAGTTTTTTATTTACAATTTTAATTCATTTGCTAAACATTTCTCTTTACAACCTTAAAATTAAAAACGCAGTTCTCTCCATTCAAGAGACTGAGCTCTTGTGCTTGGAGAGGGACTTTTACTTGTTATTTATGTTTGTTAGTTATATAATTAATATATATATATATATATATATATATATATATATATATATATATATATATATATATATATATATATATATATATATATATATATATATATATATATATATATATATATATATATATATATATATATATATATATATATATATATATATATATATATATATATATATATATATAAATATATATATTTATATATATATATATATATATATATATATATATATATATATATATATATATATATATATATATAAACCTAAGAGCAGATTTTATTAAATATTGCCGACCATCACAATTATGACAGTCGGTAAAGCTAAAATCTACCACCAGACGTCGTGCATGTGTCGCACTGGGAAAAACAAGAGACGTCAGATGAAAAAATATGGTGTTTGGTGAAAGTGTCATATTATAAGTGAATTATAAAAAAATATTTTAAAATAAACTTTTATCGTCGTTTCTTTGATTACAAAGCAACATATTGTTTATTTTATTATTTCATACCCACTTAATTACAAAGAAAAATATTACCACGTTATCAAACGTGACTATAACATAATTATTTTCTTCAAAATGTTGTAGTATACTCTTATTACGTTGAAATTGGAAAAAGAAAAGAGAAGGCACACAATTACAATATGTCACTAACTAATTAACTAACTTACTAGCCATCACGCTGCTTCCCGCAGGGGTAGGCAGAGAGAAAGCCACACCAGTCTGTCTTTGTAATCGTTCTTCACAGATTGAGAAACCTTGGTGGTAGGAACCCACCCTGATAAAGGTATCCTCATTAGCCGATGACCCTAAATACGTAACCACGGCCTCGCGTGTACGCCCATAATTTACTTATTAATTTGCCCGGCTAGTGCAAACTGCGGTTACGGGCCATATGTGAAACGGGCCTAAATTTACGGTTCGGCATATTGCAGTCATAAAACTTTATTGATTAAAAACAATATAACTTTTTTTTGGGACATTAAAGGAAGTCGTAATATCAATTTTCCATTATACCAGCTGTAAATTTTATTGAATTTAAAAATTATATATATATTACCTAATATAATACATCGATACCACCATTTGCGGTCATTTATCGAGCCCTAAGTTATACCACCGAGAATTGCTACACGTGTCCGTCTAAATATAACAGTGGTTATAGCTATGGCTACCGTACTTGAGGTCTCCGGATCGATTCCTAATGAAGAAAAGAATATTAGTGATTTTTCACATCCAGAAAAAGAAATGATTTATTATTATTATTAAGAAAAATAAATGATTGGCTCGATAAATAACCGCAAATGGCGGTATCGATGTTTTATACATATTAGGTAATATACATAAAATTTTTAAATTCAATAAAATTTACAGCTGGTATGAAAAAATATGTAAAATAAGTATGCGTTAAGAGTATCAGAAATGAAGAATCTAAGGAGCATATCTGGCAAGAGTCTACGAGATAGAATAAGGAACACCAGGATAAGAGAAATATGCGAGATCGAAGATGTCGTTAGGTGGGGAAGGCAACGAAGGATACAATGGTATGCGCATAAAACCCATGGATGAATGTACATATATATGTATATAGATGATGTAACTATAGAAAAAGTTAATGAAATGAAATATTTGGCTGTTATATTGGATTTAAAATGAACCTTAAATGCAAATTTTTTACATGTTTTTAAAAAAATATCAATATAGTGAAAAAATCACTTATATTTATTAAACCCCCCTGGGAATCGAACCCGGGACCTCCAGAACGGTAGCCGAGCATGCTGACCATTACACTACGGAGGCGGATAAATATTTGGACATACTAAAAATGTTGTGAAATTTGGTGAATTTATTTCATTATTGAGCGCACATAAAAATTCCGCCTTTTACTCTAAATTATGTTTTGAAAAACCCATTCAAAATCGGGCAAGTTTAATCAATTTAAAACTGGCGGGTAGGGTAAACGTTCCAGTGACCATTACAGGGCGCGTGACCATAATGAGCTCCACGCGGTGCCGACAATAGGAGCCATTAAACCTAGTGCCATATTTAATGCCTTGTTTGGCCAACACAGTTGGCTAATGGGCAAAACGATTCTCGTTATTGATTCGCGTCAAGTCTATCTGAACTAGGGGGATCAATTTTGAAAAGACAGCTTAAAAGGATACCAATATAATGACATTTCAACATAAAAGAAGAATGTAGAGTTTAGGTCTCGTGGTTAGTGTCGCGGACTCTTAAGTCAGAGTTTCTCGGTTCGAGCCCATTCTGCCACAATTTGATACCTATTTCTAGATAGCCGCTTAGGCTCACAGAAATAGTATGAAATAAAAATATTTCAGGAAATAAAAAAAAAACACAAATATTTCTCTTTAAAAAAAAAAAACAAATTTTGGGTATTTACAAGGCTCAAGACCTAGCAACGTCTCAAAAAAACATTAAAAATAAACCTTTTGAGTGTGCCCAAATACTTCAAGTGGATTTTTTTGTTGGTTTAATATTGTCATAAAAAAATATTACTATTATGTCAAAAAATAATATGAAAATAACTCCTTTTATTGGAGATGATCCAGATTTTGTGAACAAGTATTTGGACACACTCAAAATGTTGTAAATAAATTATCTGGTCAAATTATAAGCTTAAATAATAAAAATGAAAATGGTATTTTCTGGCGTTTCTCATGTGTGATTATAATCCAAAATTCGGACCTCACATACTAATATAAGAGTTTCTGCTTAATAAAGAACTTCTTTACATCTCACCAATAGATGTCTCTAGTGAAGTTCTAGTGATTTAAGAACAAGGTTTTTAAATTGGTTCATATATATAGAACTTCCAAGAATTTGAATAGTGTAGTTGTTAATAATGGGTAGAATTGGTGAATGTTACACGTGTGTAAAGAGATCACTTAAACCAGCCTATGACGGTCGTCAGCCGCGTAAATGCCCAGACTTCCATATTCTTCTTCTTCAGCCTATGACGGTCGTCAGCCCCGTAAATGCCCAGACTTCCATATTCTTCTTCATCTTTGATGAGATGTCAAAAAATAAAATGAAAATAACTCCCGTAATTGGAGATAATCCAGATTTTGTTAACAAGTATTTGGACACACTCAAAATGTTGAAAGAATATTTTTAATGACAGACCTATAAGGCGTTATTTTATCTCTGCCTTCCCCTGCAGGGAAACGGTGTATTGATAATTAAGTAAGTAACGTTTATGTAATTTTAGGATTTGAAAGACCAGTCTTCAATTATCCGAAACATAATTTAAAAATATTACAATGAAAAATCGTTTTACGAGCGATTACCGATACACAAATTGTAGCCTCGAATCTTTGAATTAATATTATTATGCACTTTAATATATTTGCGGAAAGGATTTTTACTGAAAGGCATTATTCTTCCTTGTTAAGACGTAAAAAGGGCTTCAAACAAGTGAATCCTTGGAAAAATGAACGAGTGTTTCGGTAGTATTGGAAGATGCGCTCAACGTTGCGTGCTGATTTAAAATATCGTGATTGACTCGCCTCCGTTCCCACGAGATGCCACTCACTCATAATCTGTCTCATTACACGCAAGGAAAAGGTGATTATCCAAGAAATATGACTTCTGTGTTTATTAGCTATGAAAAGTCGAAATAATTAATGTGGTTTGGGTCCATTCGGGTCGTTTAGCCATATAACGCACTTTTAATATACTTTAAAAATATGAAAATGAAGATAGTTCACATTTTATGACATCTTACATAGATGAGGAAGAATATGAAAGTTTGGATAAAGGGTACAGGGCAGAAAGCTCAGATTTGTCAACAAGTTTTTGGATTTACCACTAGTTTCGAAAACGACAGATGTTTTCATCTTCTGGTACAAATTAAAACTATTGAACAAAAATATTTGACTCTCATACACTTAAATTATTACATTCTGTTACAAATAAAGGTCAAGTCATAAATAATTTAGAAAATTCAGAAATACATAAAAGTTTAAATTCAGATAAAACATTAATTAATAATATACTGTTTCAAAATACGTCACCATTATTATCAATGTTTCCTTTTACAAAAAATCTTGTTCCTTAACCCCCCTCCCTATATTTATTAACCTTTATATACACCTAAATATATTTTTGTTAGTTAGTTTTAATTTGTACCATAAGATGAAAACATCTGTCGTTTTCGAAACTAGTCATGAATAAAAATAAAACTCGATAAAGTGGTATATTCAAGTGTTTAATTTTAATAAAAAAATTATATCATTCCACAAAGTTAATGCCGAATCAATAAACAATATAAGTATTTGGACACACTTAAAACGTCCTGATTAAAAATGTTGGACTCTCTTACAATTTTTAGCAATTTTATATATGGCAATTTACTCGCAACTTAGATACAGTCGATAACAGGTCATAAAACCTGTGAATACTCTGACATCCATATTCTTCTTCATCTTTGTTAAGATGTCAAAAAAAGGAAAAGTTACTCATTAATCGAGAAATCCCAGAACTGTGAACAAGTATTTTGACACAATCAAAATGATGTTGATAAGAAGAGTGAGAGTTATAATACTTATTTTTTTACTTGTTAAATACCACTATGTCTTAAAATCCATTGTGACACGTGTTTTGATGCATTCCGCATCATTTTTAAATACCGATGATGATGCGAAATGCATAGAAACACGTGTTACAACAGATTTTAAGAAATAGTGGCATTTACAAAGTAAAACTTAAAATAAAAATGGATATTATTTTTTGACAACTCATCAAAGATGAAGAAAAATATGGAAGTCTGGGCATTTACGGGGCTGTCGACCGTCATAGGCTGGTTTATGTAATCACTTTGCACACGTGTAACATTCTCCAATTCTACCCATTATTGACAACCACACTACTCAAATTCTTCATCTTTGATGAGATGTCAAAAAACAATATGAAAACAACTCCTGTAATTGGAGATAATCCAGATTTTGTGAACAAGTATTTGGACACACTCAAAATGTTGTAAAAATGGATAGTTCAACACAAAGTGACTGCCGAATCAATTATGAAATATTTTTATAATTTTATTTTTAAATATAATTTTTATGAAATTTGAACGTATTGTCGTATTACAAAAGTCTCGCGGTCGCATAACGCAGGAAGCCTAATTTTAATGACGCATTGTTCGGCCCAAATTGAAGGCTTCAGAAAGTCAGCATTCACGTAAAGATCGCGAGGAAGGTGCACCCTTTGGATGCGCTGCAAAGGGTTGCGGTAATTACCGCTCATCAGTGCTCCTGTGTAGCGATGAGAACTGAGATTTGTAACCTTAACCCTGTAGCGACTTACACATTATTTTTAGAAGTAAATGGGAATTTGGGGTTTATTAGGTTACATAGCTCATTTTTTGGCATTTCTACATACAAAGATGAAGAATAATATTTTTTCTTTTTTTTTTCAAAATATATTACATACATAAGTCATATACACATATAATATTCCCGATGAGTAATTTCTATTTCTCATTTTGGGACATGGGATTAAGGTTAACAAGACTGAAACACAAATAATAAAGTAACAAAAAAGATTTTAAAAATAATATCATTTAAAAAATCTTTAGCACAACCCATTTGGGAATCCAAAAAAAATTATATGAAAAAAATACTTTATGGAATGATATATACTTATGTAGTGATAGTCATACTTTCATATTTTGTTTTTACCTTATGTTTTTTTATATTTTCTCATTTGTTATATTTTATCATTTGTTTATGTTAAATATGCTTTTTACCTTATGTTTTCTCTTTTTTTTTAAATACGCTTCTTATGCCTATTTGTTATATCTGTTTATTGTTTTTATATTTTACCATGAATTAGCTTAATTATTTTTTTAATTTTTTTTCCGTAACTTTATTATTTTTGTTTCAGTCTTGTTAAACTTAATCCCATGTCCCAAAATGAGAAATAGAAATTACCCACCGGGAATATTATATAAGTATATGACTTATGTATGTTATATGTTTTGAAAAATAAATAAATAAATAAAATAAATGAATGAAAATAAAATTGAGTATACTCAAGTGTTATAAAAACAACTGTTTCCTTAATCATGTTAACATGTCTTGTCACAAGGTAAATGCCGAAACAATAAATAATATATAAATTATCTATATTATAACAATTCTAACCTACGTTTTTCTTGTGAATCTTGCACAATGGGGTTGAATCTCCAACTACTGCCATCAAGTATACGGGGTCTAGTGGACCCTGGCAGACCCGGAAGGGGTTCAAAGACACAAGTGCAGATGTTTACCGGGTTTCGGCAACCATTACTCTCGCCGAAGCTATGGGCAGAGGATCCGCCGTAATTAAACGACAATAGGACGGCGGAGATCCATTGTGACCGGCCGCAGAGTGGTCCAGACCTTAATTGAAGATGGGAGAAGAAAGGCGAGCCGAAACGAACCGTCGAACCGCAGGGACTTGAATGAACATCGATTACTTGCGTACTTAATAATAAAGCGATGTGTTTATTTCGACTTTTACCATTTTTTTCGTGTGGGAAAATCACATACTGTTACATCAAGCCCTTCAATGAGGTTTTAAAAATAGCTTAGTTAAATGTCTCGCCAAATTGAAAATTATATTCATTGTACTGTTTCGTCGTATAGAAATGAAGAAATATATATTTATATGATTTTTTGACATCTCATCAAAGGTGAAGAAGAATATGGAAGTCTGGGCATTTACGGGGCTGACGACCGTCATAGGCTGGTCACTTTACATATGTATAACATTCACCAATTCTACCCGTTATTGACAACCACACCACTCAAATTCTTGGAAATTCTAAATGTTGTGAAATATATATTTGTTATTTATTATTATGTATCAAAATTTTATTTAAAATGCCGCAATCCCACATTATGCTCCCACAAATACAAATAAGTCTATGACATTTTGAGTGTGTCCAAATACTTGTTCACAAATCTGGATTATCTCCAATTATAGGAGTCATTTTTCATATTATTTTTTGACATCTCATCAAAGATGAAGAAGAATATGGAAGTCTGGGCATTTACGGGGCTGACGACCGTCATAGGCTGGTTTAAGTCATCACTTTACTTACGTATAACATTCACTGATGTTGAAAAATAACTTCCGTAATTGGAGATAATCAAGATCTGTGAACAAGTATTCGGACATTTTGTAAATAAGGTGAGTGTTATATTACCATACCACAAAGTTAACAATGCTCTTAAAATACAAAATACACTTTTATACGTTTTTAAAATACACCGTCCACCCTGGCCTGTGGGCACTGATTATTTTATTCCCAATAAACCCCTAGGGATCTCATGACGAACTCCCCCCCACCCCAAATAAGGTGGGTATCGTATACAGGAATCACGGGATAGGTTACGAATATTAAGTATGAGCAGAACCGTTTCGGTAGTCATGTATTTAAAAAAATAAAAATCTTGATGTACTTTTTTGCATATATTTTTTTTACCCTTATCCGCATCCTATGGTGCATAGGGCACTGCATCATATAAACGAAGTGTTATCTTGATCTTTTTGATACATGAAGGAAAAGTGGTCAGCCCTCCGCTTTGGGTACCAGTCCAGGGTAATATTGAATTCAATATTCCATATTAAAATATTTGAAGTACCTTTTGTTATTTTACTTTTTTAACCCTTATCCGCATCCGATGGTGCATAGGGCACTGCATCATATAAACGCAGAGTTATCTTGATCGTTCACACATGAAGGAAAAGTGGTCAGCCCTCCGCTTCAGGTACCAGTCCAGGGTAATATTGAATTAAATATTCTATATTCAAATATATAAAGTTCCTTTTGGTATTTTACTTTTAATTAATATTTTTATTCATCATTTTCTTTTAGAAAATTCACCTTCGAAAAAACGTTATTTTCGTAAGTTGGCAATGAATGACGTCACAGAAACGATGGAGTTATTTTAATGTTGGTATCATTGCTAAATTATTGGCGGTTCTATTAGTTGATGTCTATGGTCTACCCTCCCCACCCCCCCTCCCCTCATATTTGTATAACACAAATGGTAGTGTAGTGGTAAACAAACAATCCACACTACTACTATTACAGCTTTATACACCATAGACAATGAAACATATGACGTCATAAAACGTTCAATGACGGAAATTTGATGACGTATGCGAACGCACGTTTTTCGTTTTATTCAAATATCTAATGTTTAAACCTTCGTATCACCCTTATTTCTCTATATATTTCAATAAGAATGTCACCGATAGTCTTGTGATTTTTTGTATAAATTTATCAGCCAATAATCAATACATATAATAAATCGTAATACATATAATAAATGTATATATGAAATGAATATGTATATTTGAATATATCTATGTATTATGAAGAAAAAAAAAAATCAATCACACATCGTGATATTTATCCATTGTAAATTGATAACGTTTTTAATACCGAAAAATTCAGTATGGAATTCTACAAATTATGAGTCCTCGGCTGGCAAAGTGTTGATCTGGTTACACCCCTGGTATTTGCGAATCAAGTACGCAAATAAAACAAACCCTATAGATTTGTAAAGGAAATTTAATAAGGGCTCATTGCAATCAGTGATTCCCACCCCTTTTATTTAGCCACCGATACCATCCCCCCATTTACATAAATTATTATTGTTTTTCGATGGCCTTTGGCGAAAAATCCTCGGAAGTTTTCATAAAATTTCCATAAATTTTCACAGCTACATTTTTTCAGATCAAAAAATATAGTGAAGTGGAAAAATAACAAATAAATTAACTCCTATAATTGGAGATAATCCAGATTTGTGAACAAGTATTTGGACACACTCAAAATGTTAGAAATTAATTACCTTGTCAAATTATAAGCTAAAATAATAAAATGAAAATGATATTTTCTGGCGTTTGTCATGTATGTGATTATAATCCAGGATTCGGACCTCACATACTACATAATATAAGAGTCTCTGTTCAATAAAAAGCTTCTTTACATCTCACCAATAGATGTCTCTACTGAAGTTCTAGTGATTCAAGAACAATGTTTCTAAATTGGTTCAGATATATATAGAATTTCCAAGAATTTGAGTAGTGTGGTTGTCAATAATGGGTAGAATTGGTGAATGTTACACGTGTGTAAAGAGATCACTTAAACCGCCAAGACTTCCATATTCTTCTTCATCTTTGATGAGATGTCAAAAAATAATATGAAAATAACAATCTACGTAAAACACGCCCTTAATTTACTGTTTTAAGTGTTTCTACCTTCGTAGTGTTGTAGGTATCGCGTTTTGCTGTCGTCCAGAAGTTCTGACTCCGATTCCCAAGGTTTAACCTTTCCGGGAGTACGAAAATTGATGTCAGAATTTCTCTGAGGAGTGGGTTCTTTTTACATGTTTTTTTTTCATCCTGGATTATAATTGTGAACAAGTATTTGGACACACTCAAAATGTTGTAAATAAATTACCTTGTCAAATTAAAAGCTAAAACAATAAAAATGAAAATGATTTTTTCTGGCGTTTCTCATGTATGTGATTATAATCCAGCATTCGGACTTCATATACTAATATAAGAGTTTCTGCTCAGAAGAAAGCTCCTTTCCATCTCACCAATAGATGTCTCTTGTGAAGTTCTAGTGATTCAAGAACAATGTTTCTAAATTGGTTCATATATATAGAACTTCCAAGAATTTGAGTAGTGTGGTTGTCAATAGTGGGTAGAATTGGTGAATGTTACACGTGTGTAAAGTGATCACTTAAACCAGCTTATGACGGTCGTCAGCCCCGTAAATGCCAAAACTTCCATATTCTTCTTCATCTTCGATAAGATGTCAAAAAATAATATGAAAAATTACAATTTACACAAAACACGCCCTTAATTTACTGTATTAAGTGTTTCTACCTTCGTAGTGTTGTAGGTAGCGCGTTCTGCTGTCGTCCAGGGGTTCTGAGTTCGATTCCCGAGGCAGTGAGGTTTAACTTTTCCGGGAGAACAAAAATTGATGTTCGACTTTCTCTGGGGAGTGGGTTCTTTTTACATGATTTTTAATATTTTTTTTCATTAAATCGATGTATTATGAAGATAGAAATTATTTTAAAATAGTGTTTTACTTAGTAAATACCACTATTTCTTAAAATCTACTGTGACACGTGTTTCGATGCATGCCGCATCATTTTCAAATACGGTGTTTGAAAATGATGCGGCATTCATCGAAACACGTGTCACAGTAGATTTTAAGAAGTAGTGGTATTTACT